>NC_057775.1:4871185-5164701 GCF_014825855.1 Bombus pyrosoma
ACTCTTCTCGTCCTACATCGTCGGCCACCTACTTCCTATTTCAGATATTCCTCGCCCTGTAACCTAGCTTTTGCTCCGCGAGAATTTCGTTACGTGTTGTGCGCGATGAAACATCGTTACACCGAGGTGGTGAGGTTAAATGCGAACCTGGCTCGTTAATCGGCTGTGATCTCGAATGGATGGTATTTGCTTCTTTGGTGTTTCGTAATGGAAAATTGGTAGAGTGTTTTCGTTTAACGAGTTCGCTGCGGATCCAATTTTCATTACCTACGACATAATATAACGAATAATTACATAAGATAAATAATTTAATACGATGTCCGTCTGTATATCGTATAACGTTACGTATGTATTTGACACATGTGAATCATTATGAAATTTGTTGTCGCAATTTTGCGATTTCTATTTCGTACGTAAACAATCGAATCTCATGCAAGCGAAAAGTACTGCGGTTAGCCAGCAAACGTATTAAGCAAATCTTTAACATTTAAAATTCCTGTAAAAAAATTTGACATAAAAATATTTGCAGAGTGAGAATTCGAAACGACGTTGTTCGCTATAAAAGAGAAGATACGTTGGAGCAAGTATTGAAACTCGGTTGATTATAGTTCAGATGGAGTTTCTTTTTTGTAATGATTGAATTGGATTTAACGACGTCATTAATAATCGGTAGTATAACGTTACTATGCAGCATAGCAGAAGATGATATCGATTTTCTGTGTTTGGCATAGTTAGTCCCTGGCAAGATGACATAATGCATAGAAGATAAGAGACGTAGTTACGGAGTGTAGAGAATTTAGATAAACGTAAAATCAAAAGGCACGCCTAATTAGATTAGCATATTGAAGTTCCAGTACTATAAAAATAACAAAATAAAATCGTGTCGCTATGAGAGGGGCTACTTTATGAAATCGTTTTCTTTGAATTCTTCTTCCACAATAATTTCATAATCGCCCATTTCCATTTGAAACTTGGAAATACATTTTCCAGAGAAGCGGATCCAGCTTCTGTGAAGTACTTGAACGTGAAATAAGCACATACAAAAATCCACGATTATGAAATTCTCTGTAAAAAAGAAAAGGAGAAATAGCGAGCCACGTATACGACGAGGTCCATTTCCTCCGCGACAAGAACAGCTTTCCCGCGATTCGAAGAAAATCTCATAAAAGAAACGGTTATTATACGAGACACTTTGTAGCTCTACTTAGCTTCTTCATTCATCTATTTCCATTCATCCGACAGAGCAAGATTATCCGGTCGAGCTTTGCAGCGCATACAGAGGAAAAATTTCGTTTATCTCTCGCAAATTTTCCACATTATTTCTTCGAAACAGTCTCCGTCTGTATCCATTGTAGCGCGAAGCACGAACTAACGAAAATATTCTACGCTTCCTTCGTTCCCCGCAAGAATTTCATTAACGTTTTTCTCCGGTACGAATCTTCGAACGAACGAAACGCGTTCAAATTTATGCAAACTCTTTCTCGACGTAAACTTGTCCCGTCATCGTGCAGACATAAAATACGAGGCAAAAAGATCGTAACAGCGTACACTACCAACCATAAGTATTTCGACGCTCGATGCGATTTGACCAAAAAGTGGATATTTTTTACAAAGTAACGATCGAAGAACGTTTCTTTGCTAGTGATTCTTTAGTTCTTGCCATAATTGGCATCAAGTACTCTGCTAGATTTAAGCTAAGATGAGGAATACATTACGCAAGTTCCATATCTGTTTTTAACGAGCAGCTGAGAGTTCGTAAAATCTATATAGACTTTTAAAACGTAGGAATCTAGAAACAGTAGCGGGCAACGAATTATTGCGTGACTTTTGCGAAATGAGAATCGCAGCAAATAATTTGTAATTTCAATGTGAATTTTTTATTTTGCTTCAAAATTCATCTCGCATAATCGCAAGAAGTTAGGTAAATCATGTCGTACATCGTAGAAGAAATTTCTACAAATGTTCAAGCATGTATGCACGCTAGCGTGGATCAGTAGAATGTGTCTGACTCAACGTTGTTCGCCGCGTATTCTACTTCAAGTAGCCTCACTCTGAACTCCGTTTAAACAATGATGAATTTCATAATTCAATGCTAGATGACCATCTTTTTTGCAATATTATTCAATCGGTGTTTTATTCTTTCATTTGTTTATAAATTCTCTATAATTTGTTAATATAAACTCCATCCGTTTTATAATATTTGGAGGAGTGCAGGTACTTGTGGACGATAGTGTACACGACTAATTCATCATTGAAAAACGGTTGTGAACGCTCGCGTGTCTGAAAGTGACTGAAAGAAGCACGTGATACTCCGCTCGTGATTAATCTTACTACCAGATCGCGAACACGAGTGGATGCTTAGAAATACAACGCTAGGAATCGATCATTGCATCGTCTACGTGGTCGAGACTCCGAGATCCAACGGGAAATTGCTTTCGTATGAATTCAAAGGAGTACATTGGTCGAACATCAAAGTTCCTACGTGCGAACGGTGGAAGAACGAGCGAGAAAGAGGCTCAGAACTTATCACGTGAACGTCGATTAAAGTTTTCACTTCACACCTGGTTTTACGAATTGCTTCTGCTGTGATTGATCTACACGAATGTCGGAAACGATCAACGTCCATCTTATTTCCTCACCTCGCGCACTCGCCTTTCCGATTAAGCGGTTTACATGCATCGACAAATCGACCTACTGCTTTCCATTTAGCGGTTTAGAAATGGTTTCTGAAATGGGAAAGTAGTTTTCGAATTGGACATATTTTTAATGATAGACAGGAAAGAGAATCTTAAAGATAATATAATATTGTTGGATAATTCTACTGTTCCAATTAATCTAATTAATATCAATATCAATTTAAATATCAATCTTCGTAGAGTAAAAGGTTTTAAACAATTGTAATAATGAAACTGTGTAACATTAAATAGAATATTCATAAATATCAGAATAAAGAAAATAGACTTCAGTTGAAGATTGGCTTAGTAGCTTAGATCTTCTCAAAGACATTTTCTCAAAGATTTAAACGAAGACGTTTTGTTCGAAATTTTTGACATCTTTTCCTGCGTAATAATCTCCTATCGAGTGTTTACTGTTGTTCACTCGAGAACTAGCGAGACTCGCGTATCTTCGAAAATAAAAGCTGCATCAGAATTTCGTTATTCTTGACGTTTGTCTTATCTTGAATCGCAAGATTTCTCTAGCCTCGCGATATATCAAATTCTATGTAAAATACCTACACATACGATTTAATCCCTAATCCGGAGCAAGTCAAATTTAAACACTTTAGAGATCTCCAGGATGTTGATGCCTGTGGTTATACATTTGGCTGCGGGATTCCCACAATTTCAGGCTCCTTCTCGTGTCGAGGGCTATTTCGCATTAAGATCAACTTGTCACGGGGGTTCACTTGACAAATGTTTCCACTTAGGATCAGGATCTTGATGGCCATGAGGTTTGTCTACTGCCAAAATAGACTAGGCGTTAGGGAGCACTTAGTATTGAAGTCTGTAATGTGATCAAAGTCAAAGTAACATGCTCGTCCCATGGTAATGGATGTCTCTGTTCCCACTCTTAACACGTCGATTGTCACGATGTCTATCGGTGACTTACGTTTGACAAATGTTTGAAAATCATTAGAATAAGATAGATTTCATAGACTAAAATGGTTTTCCATGATATGAATGACTTATACAATAGTTTCTCATTTAACTCTCCTGGTTACATTATTAAAAGATTGACTCGACACGTTGTCTAAACTGCACCAATTGTTTAGACGATGAAGTAACTCACGAGATTCAAAACTCGTAAAAACACTAGGACGTTTAATAAAAATGGAACAGACAAGACGTCGCTTATTCAACAAGCAGGTAAAGGTTTGTCCAAATCTGTCTGGTGCTACTTTGTGAAAAGGTCGACTCGTCTTTTACGATTAACAAGCCAAGTATTTCTGATATCTTGTCAACCAATATTCTTTACTCCTGCATTCGTTAGTCACAGTATCTCGCTAGAATTACCCAGACGTTGAATACATAAAGTGGGATATGAAACTTAAGAATGACACAACTGGCTGAATGCTAATACTTCGTAATAACGGTGCATAACGTACGGTTATTACGTTGCAGAATAGCTATGCACATTGTTCAAATTTCGCTACTATAAAACTCGAAGCGCGCGCGCTCATAATACGCGTACGTGTCAGGAATATCTCTCCGCTTTGCTTGCCGATTTGTATTCCAATTTCAAACGAATCCAGCGAAAAGCTACCTGTTAGAGCCTTCCAGCTTCCCACGGAACCGTACTCTTATTCCCTCAATGGTAATCGAGTTTAACGATGGAAAGATAGGAAGGAAACATACGGGACTCGTAGCTGCGAGTTCTTTCAAAAGGAATGTCTCGTGTGCCTGGAACTATAAAACGCGACTGATAAGTAAAAATTAAAACTCGTGTACGGGTTATGGTCATATCCCTCCGTTTGTTTTTTTCTTTTTTTCTTTTAAGCGAAACATTGAGTTTGCATGCAGTATCACGCATCGCGCGTCCTAATGACGAAACTTTCCGAAGCTCTTACAATTAGTAGCCTCGTCTTCGCGTGCAATGCTCGAAGCATAAAGTGGATTAACAATTTCGACCTAGGAAGCTGCAGTTATCGTAACAATTTCAACGCGTCGTGGAACTACGAAAGTTTCGTTTTACCGGTTCGTTTCAATTTTTAATACAGCAAAATCATTCGTACGATTGCTACGTTTCTGTGTGTTTCTTTTCAAATTGAGAAACAACGTATCGAAAAAATGGAGCGAGAAACTTGCTCAAATTTTAATCTGCGTACGCTCAGTCAACGTTGTACGAATAGAAATCATATAAAAAGGTTGGCGTACTTTTACCCTCGCCGCTAAAGATGGAACAGAGATCTTTTTTCTTACTCGATCCAAGAAATTTACAATCTGTTTTACATTTCAATTTCCAATCCTATTCCTGAACTGTGTACGTTAAAACTTTATCGCGCGTTTCCGCGTTAAATCGAAGCTATACAACTCTGTCAACGCGCCACAGTTTCAAAATTAAACAAAACTGTACATTGAATTTTATTTAGTATTTTAACGACACGGCAATGCTTTGAAAGGAATTTTCTAATTGACGCGCGAGCTGCGAGTATGTTCATATAATTGAACCCAGATATTCGGATTATTACAAAAGAATTTCATTTTTTCCTCTACGGCAGGACGGACTTTATCAAATTAAATCTTCACCGGTTCCGTAATTCATGTTCCAAGTAAATTAAATCCTGCGAACGCGTGCCGCGTGTCTCCTGTATGTGTCTGATCATTTCTTTTTCTTTGTTCCTTATTTTTACTATCGCGCGTTGAATATTTACTGTAATGTGCAATCACACCTCTGCCAAGCTACAAGAATTTAAATCACGGGTTCATTTAATTCCAGAACCTACGATTGCTTTGAAGCATCTCTGCCGCTAAACAATTTTCCCAAGAATTTTCCACGTTTTTATCGAATTTATTTAAAAAAGTGGAATGTTTAAGAAATATGCGATATTTAATAACGTCTTCGAGCTAAAAATTATCTATCTCTGTTTCGTTCATGCTTTTCCTCTTTAGGAAGACTTGTACTTCTTGTATTCTGCGTATTATGCGCTTGTAACGCTATGGATTATACTAAAAGATCAGGAAATTCATGAAATATAAAGTATTTCGCAAATTGAAGGAAGTCGATTATTCGAATCTGTGATTCAGACGATCGATCGATTAACTCTAATTCAATCAACTGGGAAACTAAGAAATACTTTAGAGTACGTTAAAGAACAACAACTTTATAATCAAACAAACTTCCAATTTAATCTATTTCGCACATTAAAAGTCCTCCTTAATAAATTAAAATCTTTTACACCCGTTTCTTATTGAACGCCTTTTTTATCGCAAGAAATCAACACCTGCAGGTTTGATAAATCAATTTCCTCGCTCATGCGTTGCAAGAGCGCACGTTGCCACTGTTCGTTCGCCGTTTTCCCTACGCGTTTGATTCATGCATAGCGCGAAACGAGCGCAACAATATGCATCCGTTCCAAATAACGAGTAAAAGCCTATAAATCCCTGAGTATTCGCGGTGGGTTCGCTGCAATATCCGGTAGGTATATAGGTTTTCGCAAAAATCACGGCCAGTCCGCTTTCTCTGAATGCATGTAAACGTGCACGTCAGTTAGGAATTGTAAAATTGTGTCCGTCACTCCACGTTCCCAAGAAAATCCAGCTCGTTCACGTGATGGTACACGTCGGCCAGCTTGATATATATCCCGAATTATTATTTTGACGTTTCGGGTCAGCCTTTCTTCCTGCATCTTGAGTGTACGTTTCTTAAGCCGTCCGGGTACCATTAATCACGTCAACGAAATAAAAGTGTAGCCTGGGTGCTGAGAAAAATGATACGTCGGAAAAGAGATCGCCTGCCTCCGAGTGGAATACATTATTGTCATTGTTTTTCGCGACACTTTCGCTCGACTCTGCTTTTTTATTGCCAGCCGGAGACATTAATTAGCATGCTGGTGACACGTGAGCGCGCAGATTACGCGTACGGTATCGAGGATTAAGGAATGCTAATAGCGAAAAGAGAGCAAAACGTTTCATTTGAATGGATCGGTGGAAATGCTGTTGCCGGTTGGTCATTGAATTAAGAGACATGGAATCCATGACGTTCTTCAGTTTCCATTTTATTGATAAACATGAAATGAAACAAGGACGTTAGTTCTTTAGTAGTAAAGATAGAATAAAAATAGTACAGTATTATGCATAATATAATAAAAATTAAAGTCAAGTTAGTTATTGTACGAAAAATTTGCAGACACGAGTAATGGGTATAAAAATGAAATTGACTTGGATAGCGAATCTTTAATTATTCCGAGCAATGCATAAGGGATGTAGAAATCCTAAAAATAAATCTATTAGAGATTGTGTACATTTAAGAATTCTTAGGTTATTTCTGAACATCTCGTTCTTTAAATATAGCTTATTTTAACTCATTTAAATTGATGAACGAATTGCAGCATGTTGTATATATAATGTGTCTGAAGAATTTTAAAGAAAAGTAAAGTAAAGTTTTAATTAATTGGTTAGTGAACGGTAATCTTTTTTCAGTTTCCCTGGATTCGTTGTGTCAATACCACGTTACGTCAATGTCGAAATTTCAAGAAAAATGAATTGCCAAATGAAACGTTCCTTGATAGTATCGTTGGAGAAGAACGTTTAAATGGAATTCTTCCATAAATATTAAAACGCTTCCTGAGGAGTAATATACTTTATAAAGCTTACGTATCTTATTCGTTCTTTATCAAGTAAATTCGGCAATATGTCGATCGATAAGACAATATCGGTTTCATTGTCTACACACAAGATCGTAATCAAACTTCCAGGCGTTTATAAAACAAAAATAATTGTTTTGATTGGTTTACACCAACAAAAAAACGAAGTTAAAATTGCTGACTCGAATGAAGTGAGGCAAAGTTAAGGGAAAACGGGTTTGAATGACCCAAATCGTCATTAAAATACCAGATTGGTATAATAAGACGTCGGACGTGTACAAAAATGTTATAATAATCTTATTCAGTTCGATAGATTCACATTTGTTATCAAACTTACTCCCACTCTGATTTGTAGCACTCTTGATGCAAAAATCGCTTCGTCAGAAGATTTATTTTTCGTTTCGTGTTACTGCCGAAAATAATTGCAACAGGAGCTGCGCATATCATTTTCACCAATAATGTCAGTAAATCGAAATAATACGTTGTTAGCGATGAAAAGAAGAAAGGAGTACGATATATTGTTGAAGGTAAAAGTAAAAACGCAATGGCAACACAAATGTAGTTACGCGATAACATTTTGGAGCTCATTTACAGGACTTAATCTGTAAAAAATACAACCGATAACTATCTTTTTTATATTAATAATTGAAAAACTGCAAAGCTTCAATTACATCATTATCGTAGTACAAGCTAAATATTTAATACCTCAGAAATAGCAACAGAAAAATGCAGAATTCGCATGTTAAATTTTGATGGTTCCATTATACCTTGTGTGGTGATGGTTCCTTATACCATGTGTTATTTAATTAATTTATATTCAATCCGCTTTCACAAAAGGAACACGCGGCAATTTAGAATGTAAAATAAAATTTTTTGACGGTAGGAAGTGTTCTGGCAGGGTATATAAAGATTTTAGATCTTTTATATCCAGGAGCGTCGTGCACGAAGCGTTCTCCATATCGGAGAGCCTTTAAATATTAATCTTCCCCGAAAGAAGAGAGAGAATATAATCTGGCTGTATTTTTCTCTGGTACGCACGATGTTTGCACCAAAAATTCTTTTCCACCGGTACGCGAAGCCAACTTAACCAGGGTAAACAGTTGTTGTGTTCCTTCTAAATCCTTGCGCGTCCCGCTGCTCTACGTGTATTCCGCTCCTGCGCCATTGTAGGTAATATATGGCGGTGCGGTTTGGCATGAGGTCGAGAACGTAATATTTGAAGAACAGACGCAATGTTAAAGCGTTAGGACGGAACTCGTGTTTAATACCAGATATTACCACGAAATGGCGTCCGCGTAAGACTGCCGGAGATTTAATGAAAAGGAAGTGCCATTTGTTAAGGACATTTACATAGATATCCTGTAGATAGAAGTTTGTAATTACTTTCGAAGTGGTGAATTTAGTGCTCTTCGCGGTTTGATTTACATTTAGGTAATCATACGTACGTCGTATCGCGAATGTTCGCTTAATTTTTAGTATCCGGAAATGGGAATAGGAAAATTATCAGGGTAAGTGTTAATTGATCTTCTATTTCTTTTGTATTTACGCCAAACGCTACGATTGTTGTCGTAATTGACGGATGATGGTGTAATTATTATTGGTTTTTATGGACAGACGTATATTAATGTCTAATAAAATATTTACCAAGTCGATGAAAATAATACAGAGATTACAATAAATAGGTATAAATAAATAAAATTGCTTGAAAAAATAGACGAATAAGAGAATTTAGCCTGGTTACCGATGAATTGTTTAACGTTTTACGTGAAAAAAGTATGAGCAAAAAGCTTGATACCTATAGTACGTTTATGCAATACAAGTTTCACAATTAAAATTTTAAGACACTTGTTTCATCGAAAAGTCGCGAAAGATATTTCAGCGAGTAATTCTTAACGATTGAAATACTGAAATGTTACATGGAAGTTCCTTAATTACGAAACTTACCGCGAAACAACAGAATTACAACGGTCTAGTTTATTTCTTCCATGACAAGAACAGTTCCTCTACGACGTCGGAGTAAATCTTATAAAAGAGCTGTCCGCTCCACCGGACTTCACGTAGTTAATTTCAGCTGTATCCATCTATCTTCATCTGGAAAACAAGAACGATTGAACTCGTCTTGCGTTTCAACATCGTTCACTTAACGCCAGATAAAGAATACCGTTTCGCAAGAAATTTCTTCTTTAATCCGACGTAACAAGAAGACAACCAATATTTATTGTATACACTTAAAGCTCGCCCTAAATTCTAAACACGAGCGAGGTTTAAAACGAGCTTTATGAAAAAGATAGTTTAATAAAATGTAGTCATAACAGAGAAAAATTCGTGTTGGCCAACATATCATTCATCGCTGCGCAAACTGGCGAAGGACAATGGGGAGGCGATAAAGTACAAAGCACCTTCACGACGGTGGCAATTCAGAACATTACGAACAATTCTGAATCGACGATGTCCGTGTCTTTGTAACGTTGGAAACGATATATGTGTAATTACTGTCATTTTCTTATGACGTAGGATATAGGTGATCCATTAAATTAACCGGTGACATAACTTCAATGATAAAAGAGGAAACGTGTGGCAATATTTTACCTGTAGCTTACTACCGAGGCAAGATCAAAGTCAAAGTATTAGCTATAACATAGAAAATTAAAAATCAAGAAGTTGCGCGTCTGAAACTGCCGCCTTGAAAGGGCAAACGCAAGATTCATTGTCCCGGGCCAAGTTCGGATCAGTTTACCGTGACGGAAGCCAAGTCGGAAGGTCATCTTTACTCGGCGGGAAGTCGAGTATACCGCAATGCAGTTCAGGACGCTGTATATCCCGTGTACCATGTACCGTGGTCCCATATCCTTCGTCTGTCTCTGTGCACATAATGCTACTAGCATCCGATCTACCTACAAAACTCCTAGTGACTTGAGACAGCGGTTGACCGACGCAAAGAGCAACTTCTAGTTGGATGGCTGGCTAACATCTTTTGTCGAAAAGCAACATGCATAAACGTCAAATTCATTACGGATAGATAATTGTTCTCGTTCGTCTGCAGCATGAAAAGTGTTGATTCCTTTGTTCCAAGTTTGTCTATCTCATAGAGTGTGCATAAGAGAAAAAAGTAAAAACAGGGAACAAAATAATATTCTATTATAGCGTTATTGTTAGTTGGTTGGTTAGTTAAACTGATCATCTACGGTTGGAACCGTAGGTTGAAATCTCTATAGAATTTTAGTTCCATTTCGTAATGAAGAATAATGTTTCTAAAACGTTCCTTTACGCGCATTTCCTCCTCATAAATTTTCCGCCTTCAACGAAACAAGATTTATAATGCAACCTGCGTAACACCTTCAGCCCTATGTACTTATTTGACGTTAAGCTAAAAGTTTCGTAACTAAAAATCAAAAACTAATAGGGAAACTTATGAAACTCCAGTTTGATGAAATATCTTCCGGCGATAAGAACCTATACTGTGTACTTTTAAAGTTGTTCACTGCTCTCGTTTTATACACGTGCCACAAATGCGGGAAAAGAAAGAAACATCTTGATATCGCTATGATTATTAACAGTAAATTGGCGCACCACGGTCCGTGCAACACGGTAATGGTATAATTAATTTAATAAATATTTCATTTAACAAAAATGACATGCGACACGTTTCGTACATTTCTGTACCGTAAATGTTGCCTTCTCGATGAAAGACAACGTGAAACGCTCGCTTGTAGAGAGTTAATAATCCAAAGTAAGGCTCTTTTAAAACAAATCCGGCGACGTTCTATTGTTGAACCAACGTGTATACGTGTGTGATGAAAGCGGGAAATGTTGTACACTGCACTTACGGGATACGCGGGTAGATAACTAGAAAAGGAGCAGTGCCAATTAGCACCCGTTATATTTATATTTTCTTTCGCTGTTCCTCCTGCTCTTTCTTTCCCTCTAGCCCTCTATCTCTCTCCCACTCTCTCTCTCTCTCTCTTTCGTCTCCCGAGTTGTTCGTTAATGCGAATAATCATATTCCTCAGAATTTAGGTACAATGTACCGTGTGATAAACCCAAATGTAATGTACACATTACCTGACTATAATGTGCGACATTATTAAATACAGAAAATGAGCGTAACATACGTGAAACTCATTATCTGAACATGTATGTAAATGGGGACATGTTGAGTGGAATAATGTTCAGCGGTATACGCCACTTTAGAAATAACCTAGCCGAATCTAAATCAGACTTGATACTACGTTGAGTGAAATTATATTTTCAAGTTGCTCACAAATTGTTGTTCTAAATTAGACATTTCTATGTTTCGTTACCCGATGATTTTACCGTATTAAGTAAAATTTGAAAAGAAGCAGTAATTATCTACTTAGGTAGCATCAACTGGATATTTTTCTGTCAGTCAGAGAGCTGTTTTCGCGTATTAAAGAACATTCTAACATAGGAAAATTTTAAGCTGATTCCTTTTCGAATTTTACGAGTTCTATAGAACACGTAGCGATTTCAAACTTTTAGTTGGTAATGTAAATCCTTCCAAACGGAAAATTCTACGCTAAAATAATTTTTACTTCAACCATTCTCTCGAAACTTTCTCCAAGCGATTCCCTTTAACGTCCCATCGTACAATCCTTTTCATCAAGTTCAAACACACACCTCAAAATGGAGGCCATTGACCCTCGTTTTGATATATGTATACTCTACAACAACTCATTACCGATTTTCATAGTACTTTGGCATAGTAACGGCGATTAAAGATCAAACAAAGAAAAAATTAACGACCGTAGGAACGGGCAGGAATATTTAGCGACGCGTGGTGGCTGTCGCGTGCTTTGGCTCGTACACGCCAAACAATAGACTTGCCGAGTAAGCCGCTCGTAGGCGCGACGATACACCGGGGCTATCCTCCTCGAAGATGGCTGAGATGCTTGCGACGGGACGCTCGACCATTATATCGGTGATTATATCGGTGGATGCTGATAGCGGAGAAAATGGAAGCTCCGCGTCAGCATTCGAGGCCAGACTCTTCAACGGCGTTGTAGTTCGACCTCTTCAACGTCGCTGCCAGTCGAACAATACCAGCTGTGAGTATTCGGAATTTGCGCGAAGTATCGTCGACCAATTTACTCCGGGAAGAGAAGATGAAAAATAAGGGGGAAAGAAAAGTTGTTGGCGACAGCAATGTCTTATACGATGAGTCACGAAAGTATTTGAAGATTTATCATGGAAAACTTTTGCGGAATATATTGTGCGTATACGCGAAAGTTTCCTATAGAAGAGGAAAAAGATGATTTGTAGTTGTAGAAAGTTATACAAAGGGACGATTAAATTGAACGGTCGAGCAAGTACCGATGGTAATCGCTTAAGTGGAATGATAAGATTGCGAACTGTGGGTACTTAATGCATTTATGCGTCGAGGATGCTTTGAATATTGGTTAAAATCGATTCAGCTTTGCGCGCTGTGTTTCAGAGAGCTTAACGGTGGAGTATGCGTAACTTGGTTAATGAGACGAGAGCTCTGTTCTTTATGTAGGTTAAGTGGGTTAAATTTTCTGAAGCTATTAGGAAATAAAATTTATATTTCCTGTTTTTCACGTACATTCGTAGTTAATAAAACGAAATAATAAAGTTAATCTGATTTTGGAAATCGGTAAAATTGAAATCAACGATAAGGGTAGTAGAATTTCATTTATATATGAACCTGTCACAGGACAAACAATGTATTATTTAGCTGTGATTTTTGTTCGTGCAATAAGCGTCAGCGGGTGGAAATTTATCTAACCGAACGCTGACTAAAATTTTCTCTAAATAAATGGAGTTCATACGTACCCAGCTCTACTGCAGTGTAAAATAAAAATTCCTTAACAAAAGAATTATCACTGTTTGAAATTTTCAATTACGCGAGAGTACTTTAGTTTAATTGCAGGGAATTTGATCGTGCAAATGTGAAAACACCTTCTTCATTCGCTCCGCTTAAAACTATAATTTAATCCATTATAAAACTTTCAGCAAGATAAGATATGCATTAATTTCGTAATTGCATTTATGCAAGGAAAAAAAAAGCGACCATGCAAAATGTGGTATTTAATGCATTCCCGAGAGGCCTGAAGTTGACACGTCCGACCAAGCACTCTGGCGACGCGTGATTGACGTTTTCGGATAGTAATAAGCCGTACGTGCCAGTAGCATGCCGGCCACACAAGAGTCGTCGTAGCGAAATGCGATTATTTCGCGAATTTCTCGCAAAATCGGATTTTCGTTCGAAATATCAACGTTGCATTTTTGCTACTTTTTTTCTCACCTTTGCTCAATTTTTTGTTTCCGTTCTTCCTTTTACATCGATTTCGAGGAGATATATCGACATCGTTAAAGAGAACCATTCGTTCCTTTTTGATTCCAGATTATTGACATTCTGCTATCTGGCGGCTCTGAATTGCTGGTTACTACTGTGCCCAGCAACGCTGTCTCACGACTGGCAGATGGGATCTGTTCCTTTGGTCGCCTCATTGGCGGATACCAGAAACCTGGCCACCTGTCTATTCTTCGGTGGCTGCTTGATCCTAACTTACAAAGCCTTCACAGATTTCGAGGTAAGGGCGCGAACGACGAATAAAAATTTGCCGGTGAAACTTGCATAAATCGAACGTAAGGTTTGACACGAGTCGAGTTATAACGAGATTGGAAATTAATCCTTTAGCGCAATCTTAGTCTACATATTTGAAAACTGTGAATTTGTAAAACGACAAATATTCGGGCTATGAATTTTTTTTTACAATCATTAGGGCATAAATGCACAGTATTTATCACAGTATTTATCGAACTCGAAATTTCTACGACGCGTAAACTTCAAACTTTCACACGGTGTTGAACCCAATTTTTCTCGGGCTGTTTACAATGGACGCATCGTCACTGGAGCATTTCGCTACCAGCTGTCTTCCTAATACCCGTTAAAGGGCAACGTAACAAAATTACATCGTCCTGGGCTGTGGCCGGCGATTAATAGCGCGAAATTAATAACTCTCTCTGCCTGGTTCTATGTTCACGAAACGCTGCGTTACATTTTCTGGCCGTCAACGTGGTTTGCGAAAAGAACGTTAGCTAATTGAACGGACCTCGGAGTAACAGCTCCCTGTTGCCGATATTGAACACGCTACGCGCACGTAACAACAAGCAAAGTTAAATGACCAGCCAGTTATTGTCCACAAGAAGTCATTCCACCGCTAAACGCTTCGGCCACGAATGCGCCGAGCAACGAACCGCAAAGTTTCGCCGTGGTGGCCGCAGGCGACCCGGCCTATGATGAAGTTGTACTTGCCTCGAGAGTCATAAAGAAAGTTTCGTTGGATGGCACGAGCGGACACATACCTCTGGCGAAGGGAACCCTGTTCACCTTTCCGTTTTCCGGATCATTCATCAGTAATGCAGCTGAGCGTTCACCACAATGACCCCTTTAAGCTTCAGCTGGCAGAGCCACTTTTCTCTAAAGAGGCCGTATCTGTGTTGTTTTAACTTCGTCTTATTCTCTCTCTCTTTTTATCTTCGTGTTTCTATTCTACACCATCCACTGGCATTTGCCAAGAGAATGGCAGGTAGAAACTGGGTGTGATCAAGGCACTGCGTGACACTGTACAGCGACGTTGATGGAACCACAGGGAGAGGATGCCTTCTTCGAAGAACGAGGCTTGTCCTCTTTCGTCGTTGTCGTGATAATCTTTGTGCCTAACATCCGATTTGAAGGACGTTTCTGTAATAACGCCTCTCGGCATTGTTCTCGAGGCTGTATTGTCTGGATTCAGCGCACATCTTTGACACACTTTCGCGCCAAGACAGCGGTTGATGCTACGTGGTTGGAATACAGAGATCGTTCGAGGAACGTTGCGGGGGAGAAGACTCTTGCTTGATCGACAAATGGATTTCCGTTGTAAAAGGTTTCAGCTTTTTGTTCTGTTTATTTCTTGCCAACATTTTCGAGAAATACCCGATTTAAATTTAACATGTCTTCTATTAATGTCACATGTATGAAAGATTTAAGATTAATTTAGATTCAGTCTCTGTACAATATACTTGTTCTACAGTATACTCTGTACAGTACACTTGTTTTTAATTAATGTAAATTCACTAGGTTTTCTTTCGTTTCCCAAGCGTTGAAATCAAGATTAGTTTATTATCTTTTTGGTTTGCCGCGGAGTTAAACCGGTGTTTTATTTATAAAATATATTGTACGGTATTGGAGCTGTACCTCAATACGTTAAATACGAGCAAAATACGTACGGGCAACAATTTTATCACTGGGGATCATTAAATGTTCTATTGTTGATTTTTCCCCAGAAAAATGGGGCCAGTGATCCGATCTTCTGCTTGCAGAAGATATTAAATTTTTCGAAATTCTCTTCCAAATATAAATCTCGTACGTACATAGTCGTTTCTCTGCAAAGTATGATTTACGTTCCCGGTTAATCCTTTAGAAGAGAAGACAATATTTTTACGAAATATACAAAAATATTGCGAGAATATGCAGTATATTGACACAATTCATGTTATAGAAGGAACCTTTTAACGAGATGAATTCCGATTTTAAACAATGCGATGAGATATCGCAAAATTAAAACCAGACTTAACAATGTTGAATTGATTATTCCACGAAATAAAACGCGTATTATATTTAAAGCACAAAAGGCAATAATCTCGATGAATTAAAGGGTCTTAATTTAAATATTTTTTAAATAAAGAAACTAGTGAATTCATATGAATCATAAAGAGAGTATCCAAATGTACGATATTATTAATAAAAAGAATATAAAAATGTAAACCAAAGAATATAGACAATTATAAATATGTGTCTGAAAACGAATAGAGAGGAAGAGGAAGAAAGAGAGGGATAAATTAATATTTTAATAGAAAATGTTCATATTCTTTGCTGAATCAATATGAGTATAAATCTAGGATGGTTTTACGGAGATATGCAAATATGCCGGACAGTAATTTTCCCGTTTATCCCGTTGAACGCATTGAAACGAGCAACGAGCGCACACAGCTGCTGATCACGAAACTGCTGACCCGAAATTGATTCGCGCCTAACACATCTTTGAAATACGCAACGACAACTGGCCGCTGTTACCTCGCATTTACACATTTCCCGCCCTGTAATCGTTTCATCGTCTATCCTCCTTCTTTCACGGCTATTTACTCGCGTTACTCATGATAAATGGTGGTAATTTCGGTATAAAAGGGAAAAAGAAAAAAAAAGATAATATGGCAGATCGTTGCCCTCGATCGCTTAAAACGTATTTTAATGAAAGCAGATGGATAAATGTTTTACCGAGTCGAACATTTCATTGAAATTAAAACAATCTAATTGTGTTTGTGATACAATTACTTTTGACTTGTGTAAAATTATTGAAATAATTTGTTGGAATATTTATAAGGAAAATAATTAATTTTGCTGACAAGACAATAATCATGCATGAAAGACAAGGATATACATTATCACATGAATATTGCGTTGCCTTTACGTTACGTTGCCTTTTATGCGATAAGTTCTACAAAATTGAAATTAAATGTATTAATTTCGTTTTTATAAATAGGCGTTATCGATTGGCGTACAGAAACGTGTTTATAGCTTTATCTGCAAAGTTAGAGATCGCCTGAAATCTGTAAAACTCTCTCAGTTTCGAAACGACGCTGTCACTTATCATTCGAGTTTAACTTTCCTGAAAGAAATTTTGTTCCATTTTTCACTCTGCCAGAAGCATAGCGAGGCTCAGTTACGTAAGACATGTACATGTGCGTCTGTGTGTACTTTTATTATGATATAATAATATAAATATTATGAAGGTAGTGGCGAATTAAATAGCAATTTCATACAATTGAAGGTAATTTTTATTATCGATGTATACATATATATGTATTTACAATTCAATCTTTTACATAATAGCACAATTGATTTTGCTTAATGTTTCAATTGTTTAATACTTTAATTAGTTAATTAATGAGAAGTGTTCAATGGCTTACGAAATGTACCTATACTTTTCTCTGTTATGCTCCATCGATTATATGACATCGTTGATTAACGTTAACGAGAACAGGTGCAAACTTTACGTATGACATCGATCTCTTAATATTTCGAGAGCATATTTCTTATATTTTTGATTCTTTGATGGAAATATATGTCTGTCGAATAAATTACTAACACTATGATAACTCACTAACAAGTACTAAGCATATGAAATAACAAATATTCTAAATTGAATCGTTTGTTACGTAGCCGACGAGCCACTTTTGATCCGATTTCTGTTGAACATATTAACCATGCTATCGTAAATATTCTTTGAAATCTCGTCACTGGTTACGATGAGAGGTTCCATATTTTCTACGTGTGCGATTTTTACGGGCCCTTCAGAAGTTTGTTTCACTATATAAACATCCACTTTGTCTTCATCTGACTCCTATGGAAGCAAAATGAAAATATAAAATGTATTAGCATATAATTATATTATAAATATAAAATATTTCTACTCTCTAATGAAATGTCATTTTTTTTTTTTGAAATATTCGTCTTGGTTTATTTAATATAAAATTTGATACCAAAAATATTGTTAAAGCTAAAGTCTTTGCCATAATATTTTTAATTTAAAGAGTGTACGTATTGTAGATTTTGCGATTGACTGTATGTTCTGGTTCATTTAGGGGTTTTCCGGTTGAAACTTTGATTTTGATCTTACTACTATTTTCGGATTTCTATATATCAATCTTTTCCTTCTTTTAACGATCGAAGTGGTAGTCGAAGCTTTAAGGGAACATTTGACATAAAATTGAAACTGAAAATCGCGCATACCAAAAGCTCTATCATATTTTGCTCAAACTTGAAAAAATATTTAACGTTAGGAAAATACAATTGGTTTGAAAAGACCGAAAAATCGCAGCTAAGTAATAACATAAAATTTGTTTTGAAATTTTGAATAATGGAAATCGTGAAGCTGCAAATTTTGAATAATGCAAATCATTAGCTTCTTCAACTGTGCTTACCTGAAGCATACTCGCAGATTCATAGCTTTTGCTTTTCACATTGGCCAGGTTTGATGGTAGCACGTCGGTCGATACATCGTACGTGCTTGAAACTTCGTTATCCCATGCATCATCTTGAAAATGTGTAAACAGTAAACTAGATCTGAGGATATCGCATAAATTGTTATTCGCATCTTCGATCTCCAAAACTTTGTCTAAGGTCTTATACGACGAGGACTCCACTGATGTCGCAGATTCTGCTTCATCGGAATGCGATTTAAACTTCTTCGAAGATACAGGGCTGGACGATTCGCTTTTATTCGCGATTTCTGCCCATGATTTTGCCAACTTTTTCGAACTAGGTTGCAATTTCTTTACGAATTTAGCGTCTGGAATTTCTTCGCTGTCTCGACCGGATAATGTCGTTCCAGAAACACGAGACAAGGGGTTGTTCGATTTCGTGCTTTTTTCTTTCTTTTCGAGAGAACGATGTGCGTCTGTAGAAGCTCCAATCATTGTGATATTTGAGAGCACATTTACCCCGTGAGTATTTACTTCTGGTCCTTCTTCAAAAATTGTGAATAACGAGGACTGATCGGCAAGTTCAGAAATTGGAAGTGTTTTTCCATCTTTTATAAATTGAGTAGATTCGTTCTCTACTATATTTTCACTATTCGCTGTAGTTTTCAAATTATGTCGTTCAATACTCTCCTTTGAGTCAGTTTGAGCTGGATCTCTGAATTCGTTACGTAGATTACTGTTAACAGTACTAGGTGTATACTGAGATTTGTTCGATATATCAGAGTCAGTATCTTCTTTTTTATCGTGTATCGAGTGTTCTGGCATTTCCGATTCATAAGTTATTGGCTCAAGTGGCTCAAGTACCACTAATTCTGGGTCCTGGTATTGACTGTGTAAATCATGTTCAACGTTAGGTGTGAAGTAAGATTCGACCGGTATGTCAGTATCGATATTCTCTTTTGAATTGTCTTTTACACTTGATTCGTGAATAACTTTCTTCGAATCATTTAAAGTTGCAGCTGAGTCCTTAGGTTTATTATGCAAACCGCTGTTAGTAGTATTCCATATGGAGTAAGATTGCACTGATAAACCAGAGTCAGCATCTTTTTTCGAATCAAATTTATTTGATTTATTGTCTATATTTGATTTATAAAGTATTTTCGCTAATTCATCACTAACGCTTATGGATGAATCATTAGATTCGCTGTAAGGTTCGGTTGATATACTCGAGTCAGCCGCTTCGTTCGAATCTAATTTTCTAGCTGAATCTTCTTTGAGCTTGGGCTTTGTCTCTTCATGTATACTTGATTTGTATGTCAATTTCTTTGGGTTACTTACAACTAGGGTTAAGTCCTGGTCTTCGTTATGTAAATCATTCTTATCAATGCCAGATGCATAGCGAGATTCGCCTGATATTCCAAAGTCAGTCTCTTCTTTTGAATCCAGTTTTGACTCATCTTGTATATTCGATTCGTAAGTTATCTTCAGTGGATCAATTATGATTAGAGTTGGTTCCTGATACTCACTATGTAAATCATACTTATTAGCGTCTGATGTATAATAAGATTTTACTGATATATCAGGATAAGCATCTTTTTCCAAAGTGAATTTTGATTTGTCTCTTACTTTTGACCCATAACTCACTTTCTTTGAGTCGCTTGCACTTACAGGTGAGTTTTTAGATTTATTATGTGAATCACTCTTGACAGCATTGGTCGTATAATGAGATTCGACTGATATATCAGGGTCCGTCTTTTCTTTTGAATTTAGTCCCGATTCATCTTGTGCATATGATTCATAAATCATTTTGTTTGAGTTACTTACACTCGTAGCTGGATCCCTGAGTGTATTATGTAAATTACTCGCAATAGCGTTAGATGCATAGCCAGATCCGATTGATACGCTAGAATTTAGTCCCGATTCATCTTGTGCATATGATTCATAAATGATTTTGTTTGAGTTACTTACACTCGTAGCTGGATCCCCGAGTGTATTGTGTAAATCACTCGCAATAGCGTTAGATGTATAACCAGGTCCGATCGATACGCTAGAATTAGTATCATTTTCCGAATTGAGCCACAGTTTTTGTATTTTTGATTCGTAAGCCAGTTTCAGTGGCTCAGTTATTGTTAGGGCTGGATTTTGGTATTGATTGTGTATGTTATTTTCAGTAACATTGGATGTATAATAAGATTTTATTGATGTCCCAGAGTGACCCACTTCTTTTGAATTTAACTTCAATTCATCTTGTGTATTTGAATCATAAGTCATCTTCTGTGGATCATTTATATCCAGAGCTAAGTCTTTATATTTATTCTCTAAATCATTCATAATCTTATTGGATGTGCTATCAGATCTGATTAATATTTCCGAATCAATGTCTTCTAAGTTGCTTGATGTGCCTTGTATCTTTGGTTTATAATGTTGTTTTAATGATATTTCATCGTTACTCTTCGAATCTGTAATTTCCATTGGATTTAACCGGTTCCAACTAACATTACGTCTATCAGCATCTTCTAAGTGATTCTCGCTTGAAATATGCTTATCTCCCGCTTTAGTATACGTTTCCTCCTCCTCTTCTAAGATATTCTTCTGTTGTTGTTCCTTTACTCGAGGCAACTCAGTTACCGCTATTTCAGCTTCGGTTAAAGCTTTCTGTATCTGTGTTTCTTTTTCGTCTTCGGGTATTTCATACAAATTCTCCTCGGACTGTGATATTCTCCGTTCAGATAGATGTAATTTATCTTCGTAACTTTCCGATTTCTGAGTTGCCTTTCCTTCAGACGTTTCTTTATTTAGCTCGTCAAGCTTGATTTTTGTTCGTGCTTCCGAAGATTCGTTATTTTTCTCAGAACTATTGTCACTCATATGTGATCCTTTTATTTCGTTGTTCAAATTTTGGATATCATTTGCTTTGTTTAAAAGAAGTTTCAATAGAGGATTCTTCTCTTGTTTACTATTTTTCAATAAATTATCGTGATTTTGTGCAACGTCCGTAATGGTTAATATCTTTGGTTTATAGTTTTCGTCATAAACATCCAACTCTGAATATTTTTCATTTACGTCATGCATTTGCTCCAACATATCAGTTGCATCCGTATTTTTTATATTCTCATTCTCTCGCACGCCTAATAGATCATTCTCGTGCGAAAGATCTATGTTTTCCTGTCTCTTGGCATTTACCTCGCCGTCTATCCTGTAGTCACTTTCGTTAAGTAACACGTTTGCATATGACGTGTCCACAATACTGTTCATAAATTTATTGTCCTCTATTGTTCCCATATGTTCATTGTTGTTTTCCACAGAAATGTCGTTAAATCCATTAAAAATATTTTCAGCTACTTTCTCTGTTTCATCGCCTCCCAGCCCTTTCATATTGTTGTAAGTGATATCATATCCTCTCTCTTTCGGAATATTTCCTACTTTGTCTGTTGAACTTTCGACTTTTTCATTCGACACGTTTACCATTTCAGATAATGTCTTTTTAGGATCTAATTTGGATAAATGCATAGTGTCGGGATCGTAAGTCCTAGTGCTGAGAGTTTCTTTGTGTATCCAACTAGCTTCGACCAGTGGGTCTTTGTATCCTTCGTTATCGGTCCAATTAAGTGGACGTAGCGTGGCTGCTTCGAGTAAACGAGATTTAATTGTATTTTCGTGCATGTCTGGAGAGCGAGCTTCGCTGATATTCAAAGCAGGTTGAGTACTCGTTTCGGAGAACGCTCCGAGTACTTCGGTTTCGATTAATTGCCGGTCTGCGGATGGCGTCGTGTACTTGTCATTCACTTTCGTATGGAGCTTGGTAATTTCATCTTCTTTCGATCTCGTTTCACCGGAACTCGAATTGTCCAACGTTTCGTGTTGCTTCTTCCCCAACTTGTCATTCTTGTGGAAACTTTCGGCGCTTAAATCGGACAATAAAACTTTACTCTTCGACGTTTTTAGCGTGTTCGTCGTAGGTGATGACTCTTTACTTTCTCTGGCGGCATCGTTACTCTCAGTCGCTTCGATGCTTGTGTTGGATCCTTCTACGGCCGCTTTCTCTTTATTTAAATCCCACGTAATCGATTCACTTTCGTTCAAAGAAGCTTTTCGTTCGGTTTCTTTGGCGTACGGATCGTTTAATCTACTTTTCCCTGTCGTTACAGCTTGTTTCTGCGTAATACCTATCGAAGACTCGTTACTCCTTCCAGATATATCGATTTCTGATTCTTTCGTCCGATCTTCCTTGTCGCTTTTATTTATTTTATCATATTCAACGAAATTGCTAACATTCCCTTCGGTTTTATAGTAACTCATAATTTCTGCAGAATTTTTAGTTGTTAATAATTTAGCAACGTTCGAAAGATTTCCTTCGAGGTTGCCACTGTCCAGTTTTTCATCTGTTATCGTAGAATTTCTTTCTTTATTTTCTTCTCCTATCTCGGTACTGCCGCTGTTTATAACTGACAAATTACTAATCATTTTCAAATCGCTGTGTTTAGACGAATGATCTTCAGCCATGCTACGCCCCGTTACTTCCTCTTTCTCCGTTTCTTCTTCGGATCCTTGATTAATAGCAGTCGATGATATATTATCTTCTCCGGAGATGCCGCTATTACCGGAGAACTTAGAACTCCAAGCCGAGAATGATTCGGTCGCTTGTTCCACGTTTACATCATTTGCCACTACTTCATCTCTGTGTTTCCCTAGAAGATCTAATTCCTTCGTTTTAATTAATGATTCGGTTGAAGTATCGATATTTGAATTTAATTTCGAGGCTTCGTCTATTTCCTTTTCCGTGTAACCTTCCCTCTCTAGATTTTCAATTTTCTTTAATGCAGCGTTAATGCTTTCACGGCCAGACTTTATATATTTCTGACTGCTTTCGTTGGGATCAATATCTTCATGATCGTTCTTATCAATGAAAACTGGAGGATTAATAATATGTACATCTGAGAAGTTACTTTCTTCGTTTGAATTATAAAATACAGATCCGATTTCTTCTGGCCTCTCCTTTGACGAAAATTCTTTAGGCTCGTCACTTAAAAATCCAGTTAGACTAATAACCGATTGATCAGCTGTTTCGTTCAATGTCTCCAAAGTATTATCGACCTCATTCGCTGCTTGTGTTTCGTATTTTTCTTTGGTACCGCCAATCACGCGTGTTTCTTTCGCTGTCTTCAATTCTTCTCCACTGTTTGCAATACTATTTGAAAGTGACAGACCTTTTATAATTTCCTTTTTCCCTTCTTTAGCTTCCTTTTGCGTATTTTCACTCGACGCTTCTTCGAACGTCGCTAGCTTATTTTTTCCAGGTTCGTTTTCTTCTAAAGATACTTCATGAACTGTAGCTGAAGGATTATTATCTTTGTTAAGTCTATCAGAATATCCAAGCGCGTGAACATCTGTATTACTTAATGTGCCGAAATTTGCGCGAATTTCGATTTGATTTTCATCAGGAGTTGTAGACGTGTAGACGTTTCCGCTCGAGCGAAGCTCTTTGTTTTCATCTTGCGGTTTCGCAACGTGTGCTTCGATAGTCGCAGCAGAGGATTCGTCGTTTCCTTGAGGATCTGTGGGACTTCCTGTTCGAGTATTGATACTTGACGGGTTCGTTGCTTGATTTACCTCCGAATCTCGTAACAGTGTTTTCTCACTGTTCTCATACTCTTGCAATATTTCATTAATTCTATTCGCGGAATTGTCCTTCTTGGAAATAATAATATCGTCATTAGAAAATTGATTGCTTTCAACATTTAACGTTTTTATCCCGTCAGTCTGATATTCCGATAATTTATTTGGTTCACGTTCTTCCGTACGTATAATATGTTTTTCATTATTTTCCGATGGTTCGGTGTTATGAATTTCTTGATAAATTCTTGGATCGTTAAACGGTTCTTTCTCCTTGGTATTTGTTTTTGCTGATAACACACGAGCTCTATTATTCTTTTCGTGAATTCCAGCGTTTACAAATGGTCCCTCTTCTGCAATGTCTGTTATTCCTGATAACGTACGATCTGCTTGTAATTGCGTTCTTTTTACTAATACGTATTTATTTTCCTCCATCGATGACGCATTTTCATCCAATATTTGATTCGACTTTACGTCTTTTTTATCGTTATCTACGGAAGTATCACTCTTTATTTTGAAATCTCTCTTTCCGAGAATTTCTTTACTCAAAGATAACTTTTCATGCTCTTCTTCATTTTTGCTACTCGTTTCGTTCATTCCTTCTTCGACAGACGATAGTCCTATTCCCTTCGTCATATCTGCTTCGTATTTTCTTTTATTTGTTACGACGTGATCCTCTTTCAGCTTATATTTACCTCCGGATGCTTTATCAGCACTTGTATCTTTGTATATTGCTCCTTCGTACGAAATAATCTTCTCATTTTCTTTACTTTTATTTTCAGTTATTCCACGTTCTTCATCCGCGTTCAAAGATTGTTTACCAGACGTCATTTCATATACTTTTTTTCTCGATTCACTTTCTTTATTCGAAATTTCAAACGCGTCGTCATGAGTAGCATGCAAGTCTTCGTACTTGTACGTAACGTCATTGTTCCAGGGATCTTCTTTAAATATTTCATCGTCTTTAGCCTCAACGATTAAGTTTTCGTCAGTTTCATATTGCTTGTATTTTACGTATTCCTTTATGTCTTCTTCAAGATTTTTATTTATTTCTTCGACATGTTTATTAATTTCGTCGTTTTCTTTCTCTGAGGATTCTTTGTCTTGTTGCATAATTTTCTTCCCTTGTTTTATATTTATTTGTGTATCACGAGGATCAAACTGTTCGATATTTTTATCGTTTTTCGTTGAAACTTCATCCGAAGTCAGTGACAGATCATCTTCGCGAAACTGTGGCTTGAATACCTCAACCGACGATTTAAATTTCTCTGTTTCTACGTTCATTGACCCAGATTTATCTTCCTGTGTTATTATCGGATCGTGTCCTGTTTCGCCTCGATCTTCTGGGCCTACTTCCTTCTCTTTCAAATCCCCAGCTTCAAATTTGTCATTGTCCACATTTCGTTCCTCACTTTTTCTCTTCTGTAAATCTTCCGACTCAAATTTCTGCCCTGCTACATCCCACGGCCCAAAGTTCAATTTTACGTTACCCATCTGCGAACTTTCTGCTTCAAATTTTCTTTTCGCTGAAATTTCCGGATCAAATTTTTTCCTTTTCAGACCTTTCGACTCCAATTTATCTCCTTCATTCACATCTTGTAACCGAAGTTTCTTCCCTTGCGAATTCTCAACTTCAAACTTTGTTTTCTTCGTGCCTGAAATATCATGTTCCCTCTTTTTATTACTTTCTTCTTTCGACTTCTCTTTCTCTACATCTTCTAATCCAAATTTTCCTCTATTTATATCGTCTCCTTCGATATCCTCTTTGTTCCTTACTTCGGATTTCTGCACTCTTAAATTTTCTTCTGTAGAATATCTGCCCCCTAAATATTTCATCTTAAATTCTGTATTCTTCAAGTTCTCTATCTCAAACTCGTTACTATTTACATCAAACTCGAATTCCGATGTTTCAGGATCCTCCGCTTCGTGCTTCTTCTCTTTTAAATTCCCCACATCGGGCTTCTCTTCCCGAGATTTCACATCAACTATCGCTTCCTCTCTTTCCTCTAAAGATGTCCGTTCGAGTTTAACATTTTCATCAGAATCCACCGCGTAATCGGCGCGATCTGCCGATGAAACATTACGTCCCTCCGTCTCGCTCTGCTGCCCATCGTGATTCAACGATTTTCTTCGTTCCTCGTTTTCAGCGCGCATCTCTTCGGTAGACGTTGATTTCGTTCCAATACGCTCGCGATGTTTCACACGGCCACGTTTGTTCGCATCGACGCGAATTGATGTTTCAGCTGCACTCTTCTGTTTATCATATTCCTGTTGAATACCTTTGCGAGTGTCTGCCGCCAGGGATTCGTCGATACGCCAGGAATTCAACGAGAGATTCTTCTCATTTCCCTGGTACAGATTTTGCCGTCTCTGCATCTGCTCTCTCAGGTCCGACGATTCATCTAACAATTGTGGTATTTTTAATTCCGAAGAATCTTTTTTCTCTTGCGTTGTCACGATCGACTTTTCCTTTTCCATCGATATCATCTTTTCATCCATTTTATTCCTCGCGCGTAGAATATCGATGCTTTCATTAAAATCTGATTCATCATTCGGCAACGTTGAATCTCGATACGATTCCTGTGTTTCCTTGTTAATTAACTTCCTGTCCTGTAAACTGGATTTTACATCTTGATACGATTCGTCCTGTATTTCGTTGATAATTAACTTCCTGCCTTGCATATTTTGATCCACTTTCATCGGGTTTGATTCATCAACCGTCTTCGATTCTTTGTCCTTTTTCTCCTGTCTCGAATCGCCTTCCCACTTCGTTCGCAAAACAAACGGATCCGAAATGAAAAGCGATTTATCGCTCGAAGGTCGTTTATTTTCGTTCGTTTTATCGTGTGCTTGAAGTATTTTCACAGGTAGTTCTGCAGTCGAGAGTTTATCACTTCCCACTACGCTGTTCATTGTGTTATCGATCGAAATATCATCAAATAATGTCTCTTCATTTTTTATGTCAACGTTGACTTTCGTGTCGCGGTAATTACCGTCTTCGTTCCTATGTTCGTCATTTTTGATCAAGCCTTCTTTATTCGGCTGTGTATCATATTCTCCTGCTTCCTCCAAACGCGAACCAGAAGCTTCCTTATATTTTTCTTCACTTCTACCTGAACCATCCTTTCCGGTGTCTTTCATCGGTGATCCAGCATCTGTTTCTAATTCTCCTTCGGTTGTACCTGAACCATCTTTGCTTGCTTCTTTCACTCGTAATTCAGGATGTTGTTTTTTGTATCTTTCTTCAGTCTGTTTCGTGATCCAAGACGTTTCTGTTAATTCATTAGAATATCCCGTGTTTCTGTTTTCGTTCGAAAGAGACGATTCATATTTTTTACTGAACGCGTCCTTTTTATCGATTTCCATATCTTCGTTACGCTGTAGGAATTGTTTCGTGTTTAGAAATTTCGTATCATCGACCCATTTTTCATTTTCGTTCCAATTCTGTATTCCTAGATCGTAACTCGCGTTTGACCTTCTCATCAGCGACTCCGTGAATCCCATTCCTGATCTGAATGGCAACACAAAGGAGAGCCAATCGTCGCCAAACGCGTTGTTTCGGAATTTTCCCATATTGTCCGATTTCACGGTGCTTAATTGCGCCTTGGCATTCGCCAGAATCTTTTGAACCTCGTCCTCGTTGTTGAGATTTTCCGTCAATACCATGTAGTCCGAAATACGGTAGTCTTGTAGCGATCTTCGTTGACGATCTTCGTGCGATTTGCCAAGGATAAAGTCGGACTTTTCTAGCTTTGGTCTCAATAAAGAGATTAGAGACGGAAGATTTTTTGTTTCCCTAGCAGATTCCTGTATTTGAGTAAAGATCAATGTGAATAATGGGGATTTTTCTTGGGAATCAATTATTTTTGGTTTTTGTCAATTTATGGTTTATTGCAGAATTTTTACAACAGTAGAAGATCGTGGTTGAAATTCATTAATAGTCATTTTTCGTTTTTATATCGAAGGACAATTTCTAAATTCAAACTTAAAACTATCTTTTATTTAATTTTGCTATTAAATATGCCTCATTGTGAGCCATTTGAATATTTGAAAAATATTAATGACATTAATTATATATACGGATTGATATTAAATAAGTTAATAATTAACATAACAACAATGCTACTCTTTTATTTTTATAAAACTCTTGTAAAGAAATTTTTAAAACGTCAGGATGTAGAGATTTTTTAATACTCGAAAATTGATGTAACGAATTGAAAACATGGATGCAGTATCGAAACATTTAATATATCAATATCGCATTCTCAAATTGAACGAACTAGGGGTTGAAATTGAATGAATTAATAACAAAAATATTTCTGAAATATTTCAAAAACCGCCATAAGCACGTCGGCAGATTGACCAATTCAGTGCCGCAGCATAGAACTCTCCATCGTCACTTTAAGATCCTGATGTCTAACATGTAATTACATTTACAAAAAATAAATATATTTTCCGCTATTCCGTGCTACAATTCGAATATTTCACTGTAAAATCCAATTGACAAAGTGACAAATTTTTTAATCGAAATCATTTTCTTGCCTATTTGATAATGAAGAATTGCTGATGAAACTTCAAATATCGCGGCGGTGAGATTAAAAAGGGGAGAGCACGACATTCGTTTGCTCGTCACTTCAAAGATTTATTTTTCAATGAATCCGACAAACCGGAAGAAAATCAAACGGTCCGCTGTCGGACGTCGAGGAGGCTTTTGATCATCCGCAGCGCGTCCAAACATACCTGTCTATCCGCGAGGCGAAGAAGCAACCCTCCCCAATCAGTTCCGCTCGAAGCCTCTTGCACTGATCCCATTTCCCACCGGGTTAATCCAGCCTCGTTCGCTCGTGATTTCTGTCGTCCATCCTCCAAAGAACTCTTCTTTCCTTCAACATCGTTGGATATGGTTTGCTCGTCGACGATGTTCACGCGTTCTAACCACGTTTCCGGACTCTTCTGTTCAACAATATACTTGTTCGACGTTTGACTTGGAACTTTAGACGAGACAATAGCGAAAAGGAGCGATGAAAGAATCACTGGTATCTTCATCATCGTTGGAACTTCGGACACTATTATTCGTTATTGCTGATACGTCGATTATATACTCCGCTGGCAATTGTACAAACAGTCTGCTGAGAACGCGTACGTCGAATATATACGAATGTTGTTCCAGACTAATGTGCATCCTTTAATTGCGTTCTTTGATGTTATTTATTCGCGAAAATTCTAGATTTTTCTATCTAGAAACTGTTGTTTCTTTATTTGTTTGATCGCGATATAACTCGCTTTATTTTCTCATGTTTCTCTCGTAAATTTAATTACGTATTAAATCGTTCCACAAGTATTTCGTGTTTATATATGCGTGTAACTTTGAAAATACAGTAAATTTCTTTAATAGTGGATAAATGGTTTAATTATACAATTCCTTCGTCTTGTATCACGCAAGGGATGTTCGAAACTTGGTTGACACGTGCGTGACACGATTTCGACAGTTCGCGCGACACAAAACCATTCGTGTCTTTTTTGCTCGTAAAAAGTTTACTTAATACTTGGTTATTGGTTGACATAATATTCCGCGGGAAACCCGGAACAATTTCGTTTCCAAGGCAAAACGCTTTTCTACGCGTCTAACGCAGCAACCTTCGTTTCATTTTCAGCAACAGAGGCACCCGCCTCTTCTTCTTGGTTGGATGTTCCTGGTACTGCCGTTCTTGCCCGCATCCAATCTTTTTATTACCGTTGGATTCGTCGTTGCGGAACGTGTACTTTATTTGCCCAGGTAATTTAGCAAAATCTTATCATTTGTTGTAATTTTCAAAATAAACACTGTATATATAGAATAGGAGATTTCTAAAGAAGGAAAGAATATCCAGAGAAGAAAAACAATCTTTTACAAACAACGTTTCATGTATATGTATATTTTTAGAAGTAGACTACACTGAAAATTTCTATTAACATAAACTTGGTTCGTTTAAACAAAATAAAATATGTAGATAAATGTTCATGCAGCATAATTTTGGAAATATAATTAAAAGAACGATACGCAGTTACACTTGAAAGATCTTAAGATTTTACTGTGTTTTAAAGAACATTAAGACAGATGCAAAAATATCTCAAGCGAGCAACGAATGTTTACAGCGTTGGATGGATTCTTCTTGTCGTATATGGGATGCAAATCAGCTGGACGGCTATTCCGCGCAGAAGAAGTCTGATCACGACTGGAATCGTTCTACTTCTACTCCTCGGATGCTACAGAACGATACTTCGAAACAGAGACTGGACGTCCAGAGAAACTCTTCTCAGGTTTGTCAGTCGAGCCTTTTAATACTTTGCACTCGAAACGTGAACTGTGTTAGCACGATATTTCTGATACAAGACGCTTCGATATTGATGAACGTATGCAGTTTATAAAGTTATTAGACATGCACTTTACATTCAACGATTCGCTCTCTTTTAAAACATATTTTCATGCGATTGATTTATATATTTTGGGGGATATTAGCATCTTTCGCGGTTTACTCTGCAAAAAATACATATAACGTTACATTCGCTGAGAGAGTTTGTTAGTTTTAATGAATTCGTAATGTAAACGTTTAGATGCTTTTAACAGGTAAAAAACAACGAGTTTTGAAAAAAGTATATGACATTTCCCTTTTTGCTTGATTACGCAGAAATTCTTGAATCGTTGGAACACGCGATTATTTTCCACCGTACGCAAAAGCTGTCATAACATTGAACTGATAACAAAGTCGTCGATAATAGAACGAGATCGAGGGACGACAGATACGAACTTTTGAATGTTCGCCGATAACGATGATGAAAAAATAGTATTCGATGTTGTATTTTTCTTTTCTTTCTTTTGTTCGTGATACGGAAAAGAGACCGAGAAGTTGAATTTCGTCTTAAAGCTCACGAGCCAACAATTTCAAATAGAGCGTCGGAATGTTTTTCAGCTGCATCATTATTCTTGGGACATTCGAGAAATTTTATGAATATTTTTAAATTCGTGGCGAACGCTTTTGCACCGAATTTTCCGAAAAAAAAAAAGAGAGAAAATTCCCACGCTTTATGGAAGCTACAGTAGTTTATTGTCGTGGCAAAGAAATTACCTGCAAGGTTGTAAAAATGTAAGGATATGAGGTTTCACTGTAGGTAATGGGTATTCAGTTTTATGGAGTCGAGAGTTACAATTATAAGGTAAAAGATATCCAATATCGAGGAGATTATAAAAATATAGAAGACAAGAGTTTAATGACAAAATTATTGACGTGCCGGAGGATCTGCGAATATTACTAATTTATGGATGGAATCGACCTACGTGTTAGATAATTTTTTACATTTATGTTTTATATCAATACAATTTATTGATGTTAGTAATTCGACTCAGAACTTGGAAAACTTCACTAATCATATTAGTTCAATCGTGCAAGAGGATCTTGATCCTCGATAATTCCACGTTTATAATACATTTGCTTCCAAAATTTTATTCAATTTATTACTGAATTTCTTACAAGAAAATTTTATGCTGTTACTAACTTGTAACTTTTTATTTTTATTCTTATCATTATATATTTTTATTATCATATATCTACATTAGTATAATAGGATTGCGCGAGAGGAGCCTCATCCTCGATATTTTTCCACCTTTAACGCATTAGTCTGCAAATTAGTAATACAGAAGTCAAAAGAAATATTCAGTCGAAAAGTTTAGAAATGAAAAACCAAGGAGAAAATGGGAAATCACAATTCACGTTACTCCCTAACTTGAAACTCTCCCCTTAGTCGTTCGTTCGGTACGCAAGCTCGTAATTCGTCGTGCACGAAATCCCCAGTCTAAATTCCCCGAATCGCGGCATAATTTCGCGGAAATTTACGCGGGCCTCTTCGTCACTGGTGGGACAACGCCGCGGGCACACCGCCAATGCTGTCGCACGAGCGAGAATCACGCGCGTGGTAGCAATTGGCCAGACGATATCAGATGTAACCGCGGCAGGATAAAGAGCCGGGGATCGCGTCGAGGTCGGGATGACGACCCTGTCTCTGACCCCGAATCCTCTTGTTTATAGGGCGGGTCTGCGGTCTCTTCCCCATAACGCCAAGATGCATTATAACTTCGCCAACTTCCTGCGAGACACGTCGCAACCTAATCGAGCTATCCTACATTACCAGCTGGCCCTTTGGTGAGTACTATGAATAAGAGAATTTTATTCGATAGTTGTGTAAATGTCGTCGACTCTGTAGGACAAGATTCTTTTTCGGTTGCGCGAAAGATGGATTTTGATAGGCTGATAAATCCCCCTGAGACGCGAAACACACGTGTGGTTAACATCCGGTCAAATTTACGATTTGTCCTACGTTTCCACGAGCAACAGTACGTACAACGCTTTCAATTTTCCCGTCAGAAACGCAGAGAGCAACGTATCGACTGACATCATCTCTTCTACCCTTCAGAGTCCCCTTTTCCCCAAGGCGGCACGGCCAACTTTGCTCGTGGCTCGTGACTACACACGTTTATTTGCGTTAAATCAAATCGCTTGTAAGCAACCGGAGATCTAAACAGCAGACATTTTTCCATTTTTACAGCGGTGTTGTAGAGACGAGGTTGATCTTTTAGGATTTTTAAAACTGTTCCCTATCTCGGTGAACATCTTTGATACACAGATGGAAAGTAACGTATTTGTCGTTAAAGATATATCAAACGGTAAATCGTCAAGATTTAGTTTCTTTTATTTGTCGCTTGCCACTGTTATACAACAATATTTTTAGTACTAATAACATGTAATTTGTGACGTGTAAAATTTCATTAATAATATTAGTTCAATTACTGTCAAATTTCACGCACTCGTAGCCATTCGGTGACATTGCTGCAACGCTTGTTACACAACAATTTCGATTCGCCTTTTGCTACGATCATTCTTTAATAAAGATTAGTCCAAGCAAACACGTCGTTCTAGAGACGGAGGAATCTGTCCGTTAACGGAGGAAAGTCTCTCGTCCGAAGTCAGTCACGACGAAAGGCAAGAGTAGCGAGCTTACATCCGCGAGATCGTTTTTTTCTTTTTCTTTTTTTTTCTCTCTTTTACTTCTCGTGTCCTCTTTCAGCGTAGCTCGGCCACGCTTATCAAAGCAGTAAAAGGTTTACTGACAGTGACTGGTATTCCGATAATGAAAATTCCACTTCCCCGTTCGCGCGAATCCTTTTGAAGTCGCCGCCTCAATGAACCGATCCCACGTTCTTCCCACTGGGAACCAGGCCATCAACCCGTTCCTTTTTCGCCACCACATCGCGGCCTTGTTTCCATGTCGCAACAAGGCGAACTTTCCCGCAGACTCTTTCCTCGTCTTCCGTGCAAATACATATTCCCCAGCGTTGGTTTCCATTACCACGCTTTGTCTCCTTTTTCTCGATTTGTTGTTCCATTGTTTTGCATCGACAGGATAAACATTGATGGTATCGATCTCGGACATTGACACGGCTGCGTTTCGATAGTCGTTTTTGTTGAAGATCACCACTTTTAAGAAAACTCTACATCTGATCTTTTTAGCCTTCTCGTAGTTTTCTTTTACTAATAAATTAATTTGAATGGAAAGGAGAAAGGTGGCTGGCAAATGTATTTGTGAAGGCATTGACGAAGTCAATGTTCAAATATTTACAACAAGAGTCGGAAAATATTGGGAGATAATTGTTTGTAAGGATGTAGAGTTTTAGGGAGGGTGTTGAAGGTAACCACTTTTAAGAAAACTCTACGTCTGGTCTTTTTAGCTTTCTAAAGCACCGAAGCCATCGACAGCGTATAGACGAAAGACTGGGACGAAGGCAGACCATAAACAGTCGACAGGCGACGTTGGCGGATCTGGACCAGCTCAAATTATTATTTCATTCTTGTACTTTTCACTCCTGTATTTAAAATATATTTTTCTACCTTATAATTTATCCACGCGTCTCTCTCTTTATACATTTAATAACTTCAACAGTTTTCGAAAAATTGGGAAATTTATTTTAAAGGTTATTGAGTAATTGTAGAAGATTTCGTACCTTTCAGTCAGAATTTTATATACAAACTCGTGTTCCATTACAATTGGAGCGATGACACGCTATCGAATAATTGAATGGAAACGTATTTACCACTTTTGGAGAACAAAAATGTTGAGTTAGACTGTTTCATAAGTTGCAAACACCTAACGTGCTTCTTACGTTCAACATCGATCGATTCTGACCAAATGTCATGAACCTGTGTGTACTAAAACGATGGACAAGAACTGTAGAATCATACTTTGTTGTTAAATCAGCTTTCACCAAGACGCACTATGGATCCTTGCTGCAATATTCGTCAAGCTCGTTAATCTGTTGTATAAGATTCATAAAAGTTTCAGATCGTGTATTAATTTGTTACTCGTGTCGCTGAGTGAATAGTTTTGGGAAAAATACGACAGACACTCGAAATAATTCAATTATCGATAATAAAAAAGAGCCACACATTTCAAGGAAATGGAACAAGACATTTCATGGATTAATAAATGTACAGTTTAATTCATAATTCCAATTATGGATTGAATTGAAGATAAAATTAACGCGCTGTTTACAGACCTCTTAATTCTTATATCAACATTTATTTTCAAAGTTGTGGTAAAGTTTACCTTTCGCGGAATATCTAATTGTCCGAAGAATTACGAGACTAATTATTACCAACCAATTAATTGATCGTGTTTATCTCACTCGTTGTTATAGCTTCTTTTACTGCAAAGAAATTATTACAAAGAAACTTACACGCACCTATAAATAAACACAATGGGATATCATTAAACATTTAATGGCTCATTATACATTATTGACTGCTAATTTTATGACATACCGTGAATGATAATATCATTGGTTTGTTAACGACTTATGAAGGAGTCACTGATGAATAGATATAATTGATAATTAATTTCGTTTCCAGTTAAACTGCATACGCGTGTTTTCTACAGGATCAATCAGCCAGTCAAATTGATAACGCTCGATTCATCTTCCAACTCATTGTTTGTTAAATTCGATCGCGTATTAATTAAAATCATTATCGAGCAGATCTCTTTCTCTCTCTCTCTCTCTCTCTCTCTCTCTCTCTCTCTCACTGATTTTGACTCTATGACTTTGCATTCTTTATTGCAACGTTATTTAATCGAAAAATATTCTGCAATTTTGTGCCGCTGCAGCGTTGAGTATATGCGCGATTGCGTACTATAAATATAAAAATTGATTGTAAAAATACGATTTTATTTGGAAGCTGTCGTAATTGTTTGCCTGAAGTTTGAAACGTTTATCCGAAGAGTAATGAATGTTAATAGAAAAGCTGAGCTGCTAATTGACGTATGGAAGGCAAATAAATTTCATAGAAATTAACATTGTTTTTGAATCTTTGAAAACCGAGCGATCGTTCCACTGGGATACACTGTATATCCTTTGTTAAATTAATAGCTGGTTTTATCGGGCATTTTGAAATGTGTTGATCTCTCGACGTGCGTGTTTCATAATTTATGATATTTAAAAATTAGCGACGATAGGAAATGCGTTTCGCGAGTCGGGAAACGCGCGATAAAACCTTAAATCCGATCTATCGAGCTTCGAGCCGTAACTCCGGTTGGATTTTTGCACAAGCGAAAGCACACGGGGAAGGCCGGAAACGCAACGAATCGTGAATTTCTGAAACTGCTGCCTCGTTCCGTGTTTCTCCTCATTCAGGACCGGTAAGCAAAATTAATCCATGCGCCGGTGTACACCGTTTACTGGCGCACTAAAATGCAGAATCCAATTAAATAATTCAAGCATGGTGGCGCGATGAAGGGTAGGTTTACAGTGTGCATCCACGCGTACCGTCGTATGCACCAACATTGAGTGCACGCGAAAACGCTACGGCTGAAAGAATTCCCTGCCAACCACTTGATATCTCCGCGATAACTGTGATTTAGGGTTCGTGGCTCAGTTTCTCTGTACATCGACTGGCTAAACGTTTTAACATTTTATTCATACGTACTTATCGCTGTACTTATCGCACAGATTTGTAAAAGGTTGGAGGATAGACTCACTTGTTCACTTCTAAGAATTTATTTCATTTCACACACACACACACACACACAAACACACACAAACAAACATGTGTACACATTTCAGACCTGCACTGGCGCGGATATCGATAAGCATAGGTATTGTTGTCAATTTAATTGAAATTATTGATTGTTTATTTTATGTTATAAATAGAAATAACTTAACGCGTGTTACAAAGAATACGTAAAAATAAATTGTGTAAGATACAAGCGAAATTTGTGTAAAAATATAATGAAAAGAAGATGTATTAAGACTTGCAGGTACAGGAATTAGAGTTATATGCGAAACTTAAACAATTCTCTAGTGTTTAAAAAGTAAATTTCGAATTCATTTTTTGTACCATTAATTTAATTAATAAAAAATCAGAGTACACTTGGAACACACTGAAAGAATTAGGATTAGGAACAACTAATTATTCATTCGCGTGAAAATGAACTATTTTAGAAAACGTCAATCCTTTTTTCCTTTTTCTGTGCTCATATTTTGTCAAAGTCACAATATTCTTATACGAATATTTTGCTATTGAGTTTCCGAGACAAACAATCGTGAAAGTTTGAAATCCAAAATATTTTTATATGAAATTTACTTTATTTCCTCCTTAAAACGATATTAAGCGAATTATTTCTGTCGAGTCGATCATTTTGTCGCTTAATTTAAGGAATATTTAACTTAGCAATTTCGTGGACTTCTTATTTCATACAAGTATCCTAATTTACATTTTATCCATTTCCGTCTTTTTGGAAAATTTTAATTTTTAGAATTAAGTTTTTTTTTTGGATTTTAAAAGATGGTATGGAAATATAAATCTTAAATATGTATAGCATAATGGTAGTAATACTAATTCCTAATCTATGCTTGATTATTTATATAAAAATAGCTACAAACTAATCAAGTTATAACAATATTTAAAAGACTTAAAAGATTATAAATACTAAAAAACATAAAAATAATTTTATAAAATAAGACTATCGAATATTTTATTCGCACACTATGCATTAGTTTCCTGTATCACTAATTTATCGCCAATCAATGTAATAAGCTTAATTTCCTTATAACTGGCTATCACCTGATACTTTTGATCAATAATATACCTGCTTGAAAAGTGGAATATATAGTACGTATTACGTACGTTCTTCGAAAGGAAATTGAGAAAAAAGAAAATACTGGTAAAGCAAACATCATACTTTCGCGACTGAATGAGCGCCGGAGATAAAAGGAAAGCGAAACAAGGTGTTTCAAAGAGTAAATCGTGGTCGAACGAAGGAATAATATTTAGCTAACGAATAATTTTAATTGGAGAACGTATACCGATGTATGTACAAAAGCGAGAGAAAGAGGAGGAAACGAAACGAAAAAGATAGAAAACATTCTGAAGTGTAGAAAACAAAAATGGAAATTGGAAATAAAATCGTATCGTTTGTAACGCCAGATATAGTGAACGTCGCTGTCGTTTTAGTCGCGAACGTTTCGAGAAGGAAATGGAATTTTCATTGGCAAAAGATGATCATGAACGATGTTATCTCTCATATATTTTGAAGAATGATATCGTTATTGTTCACGAATATTTAAGTAGTGACGTATCGATTCAGTATTGATACTACCGTAATTGATAACAGTCCATTGCGAATAGCTTACGATTTCGTATTTTTCATCCTAATTCGGTTTCATAATGATTGATCGATTACAAATATAGGCCGATTGAACGTTAAGAAGCAAAGTCGTAATATCCAATTCGAAGTATCGGAAAAGGAAACTAGTTCTAAAAACGGCAAATTCTGTTTTCAACTGAATCATTAACGCTAACTGCAATTGGTCACTGCTTTTGCTGAAAGATAAGAATATTTTGTATCCTCTGTCGTGAAATCTAAGTGAGCATTATAAGGTTCAATGATTGATATCTGTCACCTGGACGAGCATAAATAATTGTTGAAAGCAAATATTTTATTTCTATTAAAGTTTCTTATTTTCGTCCGGTACGTTCAACTTCGACCCATCAGATCAACAATGCGATATCAGAAGTTTTCAATCAAAGTATAATTGTATTATACCGTTGAGATATAGAAATTACTAAGAACAAAAGTGAAAAACAACTGGTTCGTGAAATATGAACGATAACCTTCTCCCTTATTCTTCCTTTTTACTGCCTCTTATTAAGAAATCGATCTATCATTGGATCGACGCTTGGGAACCATTGAGCCGTGGTAATGACAGTTCGATCGTGTCCTCGTTTCCGGTCATCTGGCAGTTGCGTGCAAAGAGCAACCACTTCTGATCGAATTCTCTACAAGACGAAACGAAGCGAGATCGATCGGTAATTCATGAATACTCGACTCTTTTGTGAAAGGTGTTCGTCGAACGAATGCAGCTTGGCCGCTGTTCTTGAACGACGAGCCAGAACTCTCTTCGCTGTGAATATCGCGATAGAGAGAGAAAAAGGAAACACGAAGACTTGGAGGAGACGTTTGCCACTTCTTGGCAAAAGCGTCGAAGGTTACAGCAGTTAATTTTCGCGATACTGAAGAATTTTAATCGACCTACACTTTCATAATCTTTGCACGGCTTTGTCGACGTTCTTTTGTGCTGTTACGGGTCACTCGAGGAACGTAATGTTTATTAATGAAAGGGCATGTGTACCGGAGTTAATTGAAAAAGCACAACGATCGCGATGGCGTACCAGCCAATTTCGTAGGTTAACTTAGCATGTTACACGGCGCGAAAGCAGTTTTATTGAAAATGATTCTTTTGATCGAACCAAGGCTGCGAAAAAATAAATAGCCTTATATAGAAGACTGGAATTAGTAATCTGTGAAAATTTTCAAGATAAACGAAGCGGGTTATTAATATCGTTAAACTGTCGCAGATTGAAAAGGTACTTCAAGGTTGTTTACTATGTATTTGTTTAGTAGATGATAGTTTCCCTTTTAGACTCAAAGTTTTTACGACTGTACGTTTTTATTTTAAGGCACTCTTTTAACAGTGTGGTAATTAAGGTTCCTAAGAAAGTTAGTTCACTAGGTTTGCTGTTCTTGCAGAAACTGTAGATGAGATTTTTGTTAAACAACGTCAGCAAATTTATTCGCGTCTACCTGAACTGAAATAAAATTCTTATTAAAAAAGAATTGTGCAAATCCTTAGAAAAATAGACCTAAATTCATCTAGTTAACCTCCTCTTCAATTTTCAACTCGCTCAACTGCGTGCCAGCCTACTTTCTAAATTCATCTAACGAACAAACGGACCATTCATCGGCCGCATTTCGACTACATTCTCGACAAAGAATCGTTTCCGCGTGCACAATATTCATTCGTCGCATCGTTGCGAAAAATTGCATGGGTTGGTGCGCGCAGAGTGTCTGTCTCGTTGTTCGAGTCTTCGCCGTGGTTGTGACCCGAGAGAAGGTAAAAAAAGAGCGTGGGAGAGAGAAGAAAAAGAGCCATTTCGAGGGCAGAAAGTCCATGAAATTTCAGTCTCGACTACGAGATGAGTATGCTGCGTTTTTGATAGGCAGCCCTGTGTCTTTGTTTGTCGCGTATGTTTCCCCCGAGAGGTAAGTGCATTGTGACCGACTAATTAGTTCGGACAACACCATCGGGCTAAGCTTAGTGTCGCTTTTGAACTGCGCAATCCCATCGGCGCCGACGAATAACGAGACGACAGAGGAAAAGAAGATAATTACGTGTGATATAGATCTGTTATTTCATCCTCATCGTCTGTGCTTTATAACATAGAACGCAAAAAATAAGAAGAAAGAAAGAAAGTGTTAAGATATAAAAGAGATTCGGAAATACAAATAATTTACTTTATTTTGCACACAACAGCTATACATATATAATACACTCTGAAGACCTCGATAACCTACTTGCACGCACGCTTGTTGTCAACCAACTCTTCTAGGTTCTTCCAATCGCCTTTTGTCTCAACTGAGACCTGGACACCCTCTGACGCTTACACGCACATTCACATGTACAGTGTAAATGTATCATGTTCCTAACAGAAAGAAAGAAGAAATACCAAAGGAAGTAAAATATGTTGGTTTTCTAATAACGTAACGAGCAGAATATTCTAATAATCCAAGAAAACCTATCGTTAAAATTCCCTTTTTTCTTAAATAATGCATCAAAGTGCAGAGTTCGAGCGCTTCAGTGCTTGTCCAAAGCCAAATAGTATCGCGCCGTTTCCTTAAAACCACTTTGCAGTTTCCGTGCGTCAAACTGTATCGATGTACCGGTAGACCAAAACCGTGAGAAGCCAACAAAGGTGCATTAATTAGCCACATAGCGGCTAGAGACGAAGTGGCAATCGCCTCGCCTCGCCTCGCCTCGCTCCTCTGTCTTCTTTCTTTCGCTTTCATCCTCTTCCTCCGCGTTCGACCACCACCCGTTCATTTTTTCTCAGTCTCCCTTGGGTTGGTCTCTGGCATTTTTCACCCCTTTTTTTTTCACTTTCTCAGCAAACCGCAAGCCACTTCTTGCCCTTTTTCTCCAGGCCAGGCTAATGATCCGCGTTTTAACGCACGAACCAGCATATCTGATCAGAAAATCCACGCGTTTAGGGTAAGAGGGGAATCGATGCCGAGGCGAGGTTCAGGTATGAACTAATCGAAGATAATGGGATTATTGTCCTTCGGATTCGGTTTCGGCTGCTTTGATTTTCTGGTCCATTGACTCTCTGTTATGTGCAATTAATGCGAAGGATTAATGGTACTTGACTCCTGAGCTTTTCCCCGAACAAGCGATTGCGTAAATACATTGCATACACTATCGACTACAAATTGTACTCTTAGTGTTTGTATAAAAATTTTCTTTTATTATTATCGTAAATTTCTTACTTTTCGTCGAATGGTGAATAACAATAAAACGTTCAGTTGCGCTTGTTTGGTTTTATTGATGTTTAAAATGCAAGAAGAATTTATCGATGCGAAATAAATCTGATTTCTTGTGATAACAGCTTTCGAGAGTCAGTTCGAAATTAATGTTACAGATGCTCGAGAGTATCGAAAATAGCCGAAAATTATATGCCGATTTGTTTTCGATTCTTGAATTATTTCGAAATTTCTTTCTGAATTTTTCAGACGGGCCAATATCTAACATTTACAAACGCAAAAGTGCCTGAAATAAAATATTAGAAAATAATAAAAATTTATAGAATAACCATCTCCTAAAACTGTAACCACCTGTACACGCCCCAATCCATTGGCTGCTTAATCTTTGGTTACAACTCTTATTTGGTGGTATTTGTCCGCGAAAATGCAATCAATGCGGTAAACACGGGCGAAACGTGGTTGACTGTGAAAAAAGACGAGGTGAAAATGGATGAGGAGTGGAACAGAAGAGATGGAAAAGTAAAGAGAAACAGAGAGAAAGTAAAAGAAGAGGAGAAAGAGAGTAAAAATGATGCAGGCGTGAGAATAGCAGCGCGGCATCGACGAACGACTGCAAGTCAGATGAAAATTGCACTTGGACTGTACACTCTCGCTCGTCCACCTCGCTCGCTTGTAGATCTCATTTCCTAGGCCGAGTTTGCCGACTGTCCCATGTCCCATTCGTGCTTTTTCTGTCTCTCTGTCCCGTGTTCCGTTTCTCCATCGACGCCTAGCTTTCTCCGGTCAGAGCCGGTATTAGCTTTGAAAAATTGAACCTTCGACTAACTGTCAATTTCCTACGCTTGTTTCGTTCAGAGGATCAACGCGACGAGCGTTCTTCGAGCGTTAGATGCGAACACGATCCTTCAACTGTTCGCGAACAGAGATCTTGCTCTCTCGTTTCACTAACCAGGAGAATTATTTTTGTCGCCAACAGATTTTTGTATTACGTTTTCGGGAGAACAATGGAGAGAACAATGGAGAGAGTTTCGGCCTTTCGTTCGTTTTCGATTTATCCCTTTGTTCCTATTTCGATTTTGAACATTTTACGGGTTCGTGCTGATCCTTTATCAAGTTTCGTTGCAATGTAACGGGAATCGCGTGTTGGTTAGAACTGTTGGTAAAAATTTGGACTATTTATACGTTTATACACTTAAAATATCTTCTACTTATTATATGATTATTGTTGCGATTATAATTATTCAATGATATTCAATATGTCATAAATTAGAAAGCACGATCTTCCTTATCTAACTTGTAACAAGGCTCTAAGCAAAAGTTAACTATAATTTCATTCATACGTCAGACCATAAACATCAAACCATGGAATGATTTTCTTCGATCACATTCTTAGTATCTTTTCATTTCCATGACTTTATCAACTTCCATTTATACGAATTGTTATTTTTAATATTGCATCGATCTGCAAACGAAAATTCGTATATCCTGTCTTTGTCGTTGTATAAGATACAAAAGAAGGTGGACTTGTTAATAAGCTTTTATTTGTGAAAAAGTAGTTCGCACGAATTAATTTCAACGTAATTTCAGCTAGAGACTACCAGGTAGACGGATGATAAATTCAAATAGCGACTATGGTTGTTCCAACTTTAATTAGAGCAACACCTCGGAATCGCAACAAATCTCAGGTTCGTCCCTCTCGTTGACGTTCTCCTGGATCCTGACTCGACCAGGACGAATTAGTTTTCGATCAGGCGGCCGAAATTTCCCCAAGGAGACATTCCGCGAAGTTTCTCGTCCGGCGGGAACGCCACATCGGCTAAGTAATTTAAAATAGCCCGAGATTGATCCGGCGAATCCGATGGTCCAGTAATAATTGAGAGCGGAAGAACGTTCGCGCGCGCTGAGTTCTTGCGCGTGTAGAAGTTTCCAAAGCGTAGCTCGGTTGGCTGTTATTGCATTCGCGGGAAGAATAGCTTCAGGTACCTGGAGAATTGTCAGGGAGGAATAAGAAACGCCCCGGACGGAGAGAAATACGTAGTCAATCGATGGAATGCCACTAGGACCGGGGAACCAAGCGACTTGAGTTTGCTTTTCATTCGCCGTCAAGCGCTGCCCGTTTCCCTGGAACGTCTCCTGTTCTTCTTCCTTGTCGTTCTTTATTTCCTTTCTTTAGCTTCCGAATAAGAAACGTCTCTTCTTGCGTAAAACGTGTTCCTGCCCGTACGTTTTCTTCTGTTTTCGTTCTGGTTTCCCTCGTGGTAACGGTTGACAGTATTTTCCGAACGTCTCTGCAGCGAGACGTATACTCGGTCTGGTTTTAATTTCACGCATCAAACTGCTTAACTGGTGACGCGGAAGAAGTTTTACATCTTTTAATCGCAGAATATTTACTTTATCGCTTTAGCTCGTTGCTTCGTTACTATACGTGGAATTACCAATAAGTGTTTCTCTATTATCATATATGTTGTTGAGGTAACTACTTCAAGAAAAACTCTACGTCTTTACTTATGTACATCCGTGATCTGGAGACTGCTATTACGCAGAAATATTCTACATAAGGAGCGGTGCATATTATTGTACACTCGAATATACATTATGTTTTGGGTTGCAAGGTCTTGGAACAAAGGAACTAATAAACAGATTTCTATTTATGTTCCCTGTAACCCCTAGCCAAAGCTATAAGGTTAACTTTTTTGGTAATGTCATTTTGCTATAAATATATGAACGTGCTCCCTATCGTTCCATTGTCTAGAGACACTAAGAGAGTAAGGATCTGAATCAGCATAAAGTTATACGTTATACTTATACCTTTGATTATTTCAATATACTTTTCTATTACAAATTCACCCACTTGTTCTTTAGTCAACTTCAACCTCAACCTCAACCTCAACCTCAACCTCAACATATGTGTATGTATATACAGTGTAAGTGGTGTTAACGAAGAAGTAAGGAAGAGAGTATGTTGATAAAGTATTAAGAATTTATAAATTAATGAAAGAACAAGAAGAAGAATTTATTGAAACCGATCGCCTGACATTGAATTACAAAATTTATTAGTATTGAAATCATCTCTTAGAAAATTTAATATAAATCGTGTATTTACTTAGTGAAATTAAGAAATTAGTATAGTATGGAGTCGAGTGATTTGACTTGTAAGAAGCTCGTATAGCGTTCATCGTCACCATAAAGAAGTTTTAAATTGAAATATAAAACGATACGACTGCTTCAGTAGAATTTAAAATATCTACTTCTCGAAGGTATTGCGTACTGTGGTGGTGTACATTTCCATGAAACGTGTTACGATAATATTCACACTTCGATATAACGTTAATTCGCACGTGGCTTTGATTTTTGAATTTTCGAAAGGGAATTTCGACGGCTGTTCATTAATTTCGTATTTCCGTAATTCAGTCTGCAAATGGACGCGAACAATATGCGTCACCTTTATGCTAATATTCACGCCATGCGAAAACTTCCTTGATGGCAGTTCCACGTAGTTCGGTTCTTGCAGGATATCCCGCCGTAATTTTCGATAGACCGAGTTTATAGTTGCAACGGATCGTAAAGTTAAGGCAACGACAAAGCTGGGTAGGAGGACAGAAAGCGGTACAGATAAAGCAACCGACGAAGAGGAAAGGTATGTTTGGCCATATAGGAAATCCGACTTCCCATTATGACACTATAATGGTGTTCCATACGAGGTTATTGCGCGTCAGAAATCATATTGAAATAGGAGAGGTGTACCGACAATTTTTAACATTCGCCTCACATACGCCCACGTTTTATCGTAATCGATTTTTTTTTCCTTCTCTATATTACTACACACAATGTTAACGCACAAGTGCAAGAAGAGAAACAAGATTTTTATCAAAAAAAAAATCAATCGACAAAATAATATGTTTTCAATTATTCTATATCCCTGTACTTACAAAGAATCATTCGTACGATCGTAAATATAAAATTTCTTTTTTAACCAATTCTAATGTTAAGTATTTACGAAGCCCAAATTGTCTTTTAAAATTATATGGTAGATGCTCTGATAAGTTTAAAAAATTGATCAAATTTATCATCGATTCAAGGGGGTCGAAGCGGGGAAAGAGAAAGGAGAAATTGATTATTATCGGTCAGTAATAGAGAATGAGTCTCCCCTTGGTACGAGTAAATAGATCATTGTTGTTTCCGAACAATGATGAGAGTATGCCCGCTCGTGCTAGAAAAGACTGATGAACGTGCTATAGGCAGGCATTGTTCGTCCGGCGGAAACGCCGTTGAATAAATTGGCCACACTGTTTCCACGACACCATACTATCATCCTGCATTGTCCCTATACATTTATTGTGTGAACGTTGATGCTTAATGCAAGCATCGCGCGATTCTATTTACGAGAAACGACGGAATCGATACGTTCGACCGGCAATTATTCTTTGGTTTTCGTTGAGGGAACAAGGTGGCTGAGCAAACGATCGGTACTCGATGCGTGACCAAAGGTTCGAAGGCACATCCACGCCAGCCATGATTAAACTCGTTTGTATATTCATGTATCGCTAACGTAATACGTGCTTCAATATATTTCACGTTTAACGTTTTAACGTTTCCAGTCCTTGTTCATCCTCGTAAATGAACCGCTGAATATCATGAATTCAGGCCGTGTCATCTCTTGGAATATTTATTGATATTAATCGTCATGAATATTTATGGAGATTTTAAAGCTACGGAGATCTGGTTTGCGTTGCCTGAAAAAAAGTTCCGCTTACTTGGTATAGCGAAGCTATTTCATTGTCGTGGCACGACTTTTGCTAAAGATTTTTGCAGCGTCTGAGATATCCGGCGTCGATAGAAATCGAAATTTCTCTAGTTTAGCAATATAAGTATGTTATACTTCGTTCAACTCCCTTCATTCGTGTATCGTATAATTATATATTTCATTGCATATATTAGTTTTTTTGTATCTTTTCTGCCGTCGCGTTACGACAAGATTTATGCAACGGAGATAAAAATTATAAAGATTATGCGTTCGTAAGAGAGTCAATATCTTTAAGCATGTTCTTCTTTGAGCGTAACTTAAGCGCAATTTAAGGCAGAACTCTAGACCTTAGTACAATGAATAATGTTCGTGTACAACAATGTCGTTTGAGACTCGTTTTTCAAGGTGCATAGTATAAACAATTTAGGAGTAATAATAAATTGTTGCTTTTAATTATTAAACGAATTGTATCTTCTGCAATTGAAAATCACGAAGCAAATAATAAATTCGCTAATAAACACTTGGACAGAGAGATACCTAAAAGATCTTTCAAGGAAATTAAATTTTCACTCCCTTCGACGCTATCTTCTCGCGGATGGTCGAGGGGTTAAGTCGTTCAGTGCATCAGATAGTCGATATAAACAATAAAACCGGATGCATTAGTATCTCGCGGGCGAAGTAGCTTTTCCACCAGCACCTGAGCTCGTACGAGTCGTGACAGTAACAGGAATTTTTATTGCGGCTCAACGTATTCGATGGATTCTCCTCGCGCTTGATTTACTATCCGACCAGCTCTATATGTATTTATGCTTTTAAACACAGCGCCGCGTAGAAACGTTTTACGCCACGTCTCGAATAATAGTAAAAGCAACGTCATAAAATCGCAATCGTATAATGCGTTATCGCGATCGTAAGATCGCGTAATGCTCGCGTAAACTTTTCTCTCTAACGTATATCTATTACGTTCATCGTTGATATGCAAGCAATAACACGATGTAAACATCATTGGGAGCCGTTTTCTATGTTCTCTATTCTTCTCTTCTTCCTTTCTCCCGTAGCATCGTACGTTGAAACAACTCGTAAACCGAGTGACAATTTACGCGCGAGCTTCCACTTCTCTTACACGCGTTTACGATTATTGCCGGTGATCGGGAATTTAACTCGACTCGATCTGCGTTTATCGGGCTTGCTCACGGTTTGAAAACGACGATTTTTTAGCTGAACGAAAGCTGTTGAAGAGTTTTCCTGAAATCATTGGAACACGCTTCTTGAATCTTTTAATTACAGTACCTAGCCATAGCCGGCATAGGATAGGAAAACGTCGAATGTACGAGCAGAGTAAGAATAAAATAATGATAAGAATAGAGTGGGAATGGATCAAAGATATTAAGTATATCGAATTTTTACTTCTGTCTGTGCTTCTTCATAATTTTGCGTTTTCATTTTCTTCTGTGTTTAGGAATAGATGAATAATAATTAAAAGTACTATTGAAATATGTATAATTTTATGTGCTGGATTGGGTTAGATGCGTAGCAGAAATACTTTTATGTGAATATCAGTGTGTGGAAGTACGTGTGTGCGTGGCGTCTCGAAAACAGATGAATGTAAAGAGTACAGTCGGTTAACAGCCAAGTGCTGAGACGCTTGCAAGTGTGTATCGATGAATATCGTAGAAATCGTCCATCAAATGAATATATAATTATTCTAATATTAATTCCAAGTGTAAATTTAGTGTTCCTATACCATTACTTCGGCTATAAAGATCCACAATTCTCAACAAGTACTTGCAAATTTCTGTGAATGTATTGTGATTTGTCTATGCTAAAAATTAATCTCAGTCGTTCCCGATATAATTTCCAGTGTTTTGGTGAACACAACGATCGAGTGGTTATATATATATACTTTCTAGATGAATTCTTAAATCGAAGAATTTAATTTTTAATCCGATACGTTAACTGAATTAGCATCTGTCTAGATGGCGGAACAAATGATTCAAGACTCGTCACTCTTCGCGACGATCTGCAATGTTTAGGAAAATTCGGAGTTAAAAACGTTCAAGGCGTCAAATGAATATTAAAGAAACAGGGTATCGCTTATTCAACACGCGTGTAAAAGATGGTGTGTGAAAGGGGTACGATATAGGGAGGACGTCTAACACGACGAATACACTCTCTGCTACGCTTTATCTCCTTCTTATAAATGAAACAGGTTATTTATTATCCAATAAAGAGACACTCCTGGTACGCGACACCCTTGCGGGTACTTTGCCGGGGTTGTATCCTCTGACGTGTAAATATCGAGGTTTCCCTGTAACCCTCTCCGGAGACCGGCCAGACACATTTTATCTTTCGCACCCTTCGATAGCGCATATTCTTCATGCTGTTTCAAAACATTTCCAAGCGTAGGTTCCATTAACCGTGATTTCAAACATTAAATTGCACCACTTTTAAGTAGAAAAAAAGGAAATATTTGAATGCGCAAACTGCTTGTACCTTGATCTAAAGTAAGCGTACGCTTGATCGATTTTTGTCGAGGTTATTAGATGTATAATGAGAGAGACGCGTGGATAAATTATAAGGTAGAAAAATATATTTTAAATACGGAAGTGAAAAGTACAAAAATGAAATAATAATATGAGCTGGTCCGGATCCGCACGCTAGCAGTGTTGCTCTATAATTGAAAAAAGCCCGAAGTCAACGTCGCCTGTCGACTGTTTATGGTCTGCCTTCGTCGCAGTCTTTTGTCTGTACGCTGTCGATGGCTTCGGTGCTTTAGAAAGCTAAAAAGACCAGATGTAGAGTTTTCTTAAAAGCGGCGACCTTTGACAATTTTAAATAAATCGATAAGATCGATATTAGATAAATTAAAAACATGAAATAAAAATTTTGTGTCGTTATGAATTTGAAAGGAATTATACTAGAAAAAGTAGTTGTAGAGTATTATATTTATTACACTGTACAAATTAATTAGATGCAAATATATTACATTTCCTATCATTTATCGAGCATTCTCGTATGACTACAACTATTTGATACCATCGAAAGATAACGTAGAATCTGATAAGAAAACATTTCATTGGAAAACAAGAATATACGTAAGTTCTTTTTGTAGCCACTGATTTATACGTAGGTATAGACACTGTTTCCAATGTACTTTATCAATGAACATCCATAGCCAACGTTATACGTTTCTAAATATTACTTTGCCAATAACTGATCACTAAAGCTGCACGATCGAGATCGGAACGTCACGCGTTAAATCCTATTTTTATCTCAGCATCCTTGATTCTCCAACGATTACTATAGTTTTATCTGTTCTTGAACTTCCGCTGTTTCACGGCATTCGACGACCATACTACGTGAACTTGGGGCGCATGCTTGTCTTTGCCGAACAAAAAGTTCGATTGCATGAGCGAAAGAAAGTACGAGACCTGAACCAACGGATGTAATTTCTTAAATTGCCCGCGGATGATCGTATCTTGCGGAAAGATTTCGTGTCGCGGTGGCCAGTACGGCCATTATCGGCGCGAGTTGAAGGAAAAACAGAAAGGGACGAGTTAACCGTGTACAAGGGACGCTTGACAAAGCGGCTTTAATTAAAACTTTCCAACGAATCGGATAGCCTGGAGATATTTTCGAGCGAGTGTAAGCAGTTTCGAAGTTTGCGGGTTAGAAAAGGAAGGGTTAAAAGGAAGATGTTGCCGATGCTTGTGTCTCAAACGCGGCCTACAAAGGTTTCAGCGTTCGAGATGCCACGTGAAAAGTAGCATTTGTCGTTTGCTTTTATAAGAAATTAATTTAGTCGTCGTCTAAAGGGATTCGTTCGTGCGGCGAGTTTGATAAAATATTCAAATTTATGGAGAGATTGTTTAGAAAGAAGTGTCTTGTTGTGTTGACTTTGAATTTATCGTGCTCTTTCGAGTATGAACAGTCAGATATTCCTTTAACGAGGTGTTTCGCTCGTTTAATAGTTTTGAAGATGGTATCAGAAGCGTGACGCGTTGGGAAGTAGCTTCACTGCTGGTACTGTCTCTTCGTTTCGTTTAGTATTCCGAGTGCGTGAGCTTTTACTGTTATTACTCTTAAGTGTTGCGGATATTGTCTGGTATGAATGTCGTAGTACACGGTATAATGGAAGAATATAATAGTATATTGATAAATATCGCAGTACATTATAACGAAAATAATGTAACAATAGTTGTTAATGAATAAAAGTACCGAAATAATTATTGGTATTAATTCACTGTCTTTGTTATACATACTGTGTAATATACGTAGATGGGTTGGAATTGATTAATGTTCCTGTACTTTATGCGAGTTTGTTTGATCACGAACGTGAAATTAATTCACAAATTAATTTTACAGCTTACTCGATATTATGATTGAACTCTTTACAAAAAGTCCGACTCATTTATGTATGTAAGTTTTTCTATAAATTTCTGAACAGTTGATTAGCTTGCTGTAGGAACAAGTTATTTTGTTTATAAAAGAATTACTTATAACTTCTAGCCTCTTTTATATTCACCAAACTCTTCTCTCTATTATAATATTAAATTTTCTTGTTACCAAGTATCGGACACGAAGAAAGAACTAAGTACGTGTTTTTGAAGTTGTAATCTATCGAACTACGTGTACCGTAAACAACGCTGTGTAAACATTCGCGTCCAACTAATAGGAGATTAATAAAGAGCGTCTTAAGAACTTCATGTTCTTAAACATTACAAAACAAAGCTCAGCAAGAAAAGCACGAATTCACCGTGCAAGTCTTTTGAGCTTTTGCAGTTCGCGATGGCACATGTGCATCAAACTTGAACTTTCCAGCGAGTTTCGAACAACGATCGATTGATTTTCTCTTAACTTGATCCGAAGTTATTCTCCTGGACACGCTACGAAGATATTTCGAGAGAATGATGCATCGCCAAGAAGTTTAATGAACAGCTTAAATTATCCGAGAGAATCCCAAAGTTTGACGACTTATCGGTTCTGCTTTTCCCTTTGCGGTCTTTATATCCGCGGAAGTCGAATGCTGTCCGATGGTATCCACTGATTGAACAACAAAATCGAACTACGAAAAAAATTGCACTGTCTTTGATCATCTCGATAATTATTACTGACATACTTAATATTTTATAATGAAACCAGGAGACCCGTTGCAACTCGTTGAAGATCAACGAAATTTGTTAGCCAAGAGACATGAACTAGTAAAGTGGAATTGATCGATTTAACTTTTGTGGGTGTCACGCGGAAAAAAAACTACGTAAACCACTTTTAACGTACATAAATCAATACTCCTCGGCAAAATGTGGAAATAGATCAGTGCTTTCATCCTTTCACGAATATCTCTTGCAGAGTGACATATACTCTCATTAATGGCTCGTTCGATTTGTTAAAGGAAACGTTTCAACTCGAAAAATAATTATCCTTTTTCCCTCGTGCAAATATATCAGATTTATGAAAGAGATATCTTCGATCTCTTTTCTGCTCGAAATGCAATTAATTTCTATGTATAAACATTGATTCTACAGAGGCCGTAAATACGAAGTTATTACGTAAAAATGTTTGTGAAAAGAAAACTTTCAGCGAGAAAAGTATGCCTTCAATAACGATGTTTGACCATTTACCATAGAGAAAGTGAAAAAGGGTGGAAAGGAAAATGTGAAAGGAGTATTCTGACCAAAGTTTTCACTTCAAACGTAGTTAGTCGTCTCTAATTGAACTTATTAAGAAAGTCTTTCAAACGATCCTCCGATTTTCTGCGTCTGACCGGCTCTTAAGGACCTGGTCCGCGTTTTATTCGTTTCTATTTAAAGCTCATTGCAAAAGTGCTTGCGATTTATTTAAAATCGGGAATCCTTTTCCCATTGAAACGGCCCCGTCCTTGCTTTTCTATCGCAGCTCGATTTTCGAATTAATTCTCTTGTTGAAATCCACGCCAATAACTCGAAAGCGGAGTAATTTCGATCGTTTCAGATCGAAGAAAGTAGAAGATCTCTAAGTTTTCATAAACTGGAACGCCAGTATTTCAAAGGGCGTAAAAGCAGAGTCTCTAGAGAGTGGTCAAGAAACGGTACGATAAGAAGTAATAAAAATACTCGCTTTTTCCGTAAGATAAGCTTTAATACTTTCAACTCTGTGAATGTGTATGTGGGGAGAAACCTTTCTGTATTCTTCTGCTTCTTTGAAGTAACATCTCATGAAAGAATACACCATATGTTTTTATAAATAATTTTTTAACATAAAAATATATAGATACGGCAAATAAAACGTTAATCGTGTGAACGATAGCCACTGTACATTATTTTTTTAAATAATTTGCGATTTAACTAATTTATTTTTCCTATAATAGCTGTATAGACAAATGCTGAGTCGTCATTTAATTATGAAGTTTATTTTTCTTCAAATTATTTTCTGTCTTGTAATATTATAACGAAATATTTCCAATATTGCAGAAAAATATTTTTATACTTTCCAATTTTTCTCTTAAAATATCGAGTCTTCCTAATTGTATGGAAAAGGAATTCTAACATTTTAATTCTAACGAACTATACAATTATATCAAATAGTGAGATATGCGAATAAAGATATAGACAATACTGTTCAGAAAAAAAGCAGTTGAAATCAGAGTTAGGCGACTTGAAGTAGAATAAGCGTGGATTACGTCAGACACACTCCACAGTAACAAGCGTGTAAATATAGAAGTGCATAAATTCAATTAATTATATTATGAGAACTTTTATTTCAATCGTTCTTTTACATTTTGCTCTGCATTTTCATGCATTTTTAGAGCACAGCAAATGAAGAAGGACGTTCAACATTTTATTTTGGGCAATAATCATAAATTCAATTAAATTGAATTCGATATGACAATGTTCTTTATTTATTTGCTAACTGCTATAATTGGCCGGTTTATGAGCAAAGTGTACATCTACGTGCAAACTAAATAGTAGGAAATAAATTAACTTAGACTTGGCAAACTAAGGACGTTAAAGTTATCTTGTAAATTCGTATCCACTATAACGGATAAAGTTAGATCAAGCAAACTGAAACTCCAGATACTATCGGAATCAGCATTACTCGATTTATTTATCCTTGACTAGTTTCTAGACACTGGCTGCCCCACTAAAAGCGATAAAGAATATTAAGGCTGAAAAGTAACTAGCTCCTTAAAATATCGATATTAAATAAAACGTTCATAGATTTTCGATAATAGATGAAATTTATTAATTCTCAGATACATTTTTGTGGCAAAATTCTATTTTAAAGTATGCAAAAAATGTTTCATGCTATTTCATGCTATTACATATCGAAAAATTGTTCAAGATATTTCAATAATCCGGCGTAAAATTCAGATAAAAATGCAAACATGTTTTCTATTCGCATTTCTAATGTTTCGTAAGTCTGATCAAACGCTGTATCTGATATTTTGACGTTTAGCAGCCGTCACTCGCAGAATTTCGAATCATCGATGCATTAAGATTAGCATGTAAAATTCCGCACGAGTGCTCGCAACTCTCGACGCGAACACCCTTCCATCATCTCGGTTCGTGGATTCCAGACATTCGTTTTCTCAGCATTTTCCAGGATTGCGTTCGATCCTCGAAAAGAACAACGGGTTCCTAAGCAATCCTCTTTTCGAAGCATCGCGAAAGGTGACGAGTGTCTGCTTTTTAAAACGTCGAAAGAATGGCACTGGGATACGATGAACGTGAAGTTTGTTTGTTGCTGCACGGCCTGTATCATTTTAGCTTCTGTTTTGTCTTCTTTTGAAGATGTCATCTTCGTCTATTTTATGGGAACGATTTGAATCTTCATGACGAGATAGATTATTTTGCAGATCATTGTACATTCCACGTTACGAGATAAATTACGAATAAAATCACAGACACGTTACATCATATATTTTTTTTAATTTTTAGGATACATTTTTTCAAAGAATAATAAACGATGAAACGGTCTGTAATAATGGAATAAAGAAACTTTATTTCTGCAGCTGTTTAATTCACTCGATTCTTCGCTTATCGTGGTGTATTATATTATTCGATATTATTGTCCACTGACGGGACTTAAACAGTTTCAAATATTTCATAGAAACAATTCAACAATACACGTCAAACACGAGGACTTAGAGCAAACGATGGGGTAAAAGCCGATCGGAATCCTAATAAATTCCAGTCCCCTTTCACAGTTTTATTTTCGCAAAGCGATAAATCTTTAAAGCGTCAGAACGAAACCAAAAAGAATTGCAATACAACGGGTGCAAGTGAAAAAACAAAACTAGACGAAGAAAGGGGGAAAAAATCTGTTTACCGTCGAAATATTTTTGTTCGGGAATCGATATCGTTCCCGGCGACTTAAATATAGATGGAGCTAGAGCCAAATGGAGCAAAAAAAAGAAAAAAGAAAAAAGAAAGTGAATTGCAGAACAAAGGATGCAAAGGGTTAAAAAACAAAAGAAAAATATGTGCATCGAAGTACTTCGTTCTGGAATCAATATCATTTCTAGCGACTTAAATATAAACGAAACACTTTTCCAAGGGCGAAACAAACGCAAGCAGGAAAAAACGAACAAATACAAGACAGAAGAGAACGAATAGGGGAAAAGAAGAAACGCGGAGAAATAGGAAATACACATCGAGATTCATCCCGAACGCATCGAATAAAACGGATTCGTCGCGGGAACGTGAACATACATCACAGACTCGATAGAATACCGGTCGGATTATACCTCCCTTTTTTGACGCTGGCCGATCCACTCACGTTGGATTTCTTTTTCTGTCTCCTTTATCCGCTTTCTTCATTTCACTGCGTGTAACTTGAACGCGCCCGCGACGATCCTATCTCCGCAGTTTTCTCCGACCTCCAACCCTTATTGAGCTCTCGCAGACAACCCCCTCACCGTTACACCGTTACGAACCAACTATCCTCGAGATGTCTCCAGTCTGTACGAATTGTGTTCTCCACTTTCCTTTCCCCATTCTATACTTGTCTCTTTTTCTAATATTCCAACGTGGTTACTACAGTCCGCATGTTGCCACCGCGATAGCATCCTTAATATCGAATATTACATCGAAAAGGGCGCGCCATTCGTACGTCTCGGTGGAGTCAATTTGCTGTTACAGATGTCATGCAAGAAGGGGCGCGTGTATTCGTTCAGCGTAGGGTAGGTTGTCCGGATTTTGTGGGTAGAACAAGAAGTTCCGAAGTGATATTGCGTGTTTAGTATTATAATTTGATTTTAGTTGACGTTCGTTTGACATGCTGTATATAGATTAATCAGTACGACTACGACGAGATCTTGTACGACTCTTTGAAAGCTAGTAGTTGTTCAAGTGAACATCGACTATTCTATTTTGTAATAGCCTGTTGAAATGTACGTACAGAATGTCGTGATATTCTGTAGGAAAGTGTTTCAACGCTTCTTCACTTTTGTAAACACGTACATTACGTGTAACGTCACACGAAACGTTCTGAATTTTCGCCAGCACTTTAACGAGATCTGACTTGACCATGATTACATCGATAAAGTTTTCTCGCGAGCGACTAATTACACTTATGTTACGTTCTGTTATGTATAATTTACAGCTATTGGCTTTCAGTCTGAAGATATCAAATTATAGTTGTAGTTTAAACTGTACATTTCGTTCTAAATACAACCTGCGTTAGTCGAGTTTAAATGATAAAGCATATCAGACGTGCGATTTGATATTATAAAACAGAGGATCGTCCGGAGCTATGAATCCTATAGAAACGAGTGAAATATACGGAGATAATCCTTAAAAATTCTTGCGTAACAAAGTGCACCATAGTATCGTAAGTTTATGATTGATTTCGATTTTCGAGATCGGAAATGATTTCTATCCAACGTGTTGTATTTGAACCATTTAATATCGGAAGTAAATTTTTTGTTGATAAACCAAAGTTATAGGAAAAAGGATTTCGAAATATCGAAAAATTTTTCTGAGAGTAAACGGCCATTGTATGGACAAAAAGCGGAATCACTACATGAAACTATATCTCCGTTATAACGAATGGGATATCAGATTTTGGTATCTTTCGTGTTTACCTTTAACAATCCAGTTAGGTCTTTGTTGAACACGACCGAATAAAAGTTCCTTTTTCTCCCCGCTCCAGCCTTTTCCTTCTACCGCATATTTGCTTTCAAAAGTAATTTCATATAAAAATTGGGAAACTTTATAACCATACCGTGTCGCTGGTTTATAAAATATCCACAATGAATAAATAAAATACCACAATAAATCGGAGGACTTTGCGACATTAAATAACACTGCTGTATCAACCCTTGATGATTTTCTATGGAACTGGACTCGACATTCTATTTCGTTCTTATCAGTTTTAATACATAAAACGATACTTAATAGAATATAAATATAAATTTAGCAGAAACACGATACAAATGTTATCGATTATGAAAATATGAAAATTCATTGAAATTCTGAACAGATTTTCAAAATAGTTTATCGAATAAGAAACAGTTGGTGTAAAGTGTTTTCGCTCGATTCTAAATTTTTTAATGCTCTTCTTATTTATTCTCATTTTATCCATATTATCCTACTCTGCACCCTAAAACAAACCGTCAAATTGCAATCGACGAAGGGAAGGTAGTTTACACGGTATTATAATTAGAATGGCGTTAACGCAATCCGAACTGTGTTCCGTACATAGGAAGAGAGGCTGGGATACACAGATTTTACTTTGCCTGTGTTAAAGCTTGTAACGCTGTAGTTGACTGCGTGCCATGGAGAAGGGTTGCAGCCGAAAGGGTGCGAGTGACATTTTATTAAGTACGGAGTTTCATGCTTCGAAGCAATTTAGACGTATACCACGCAGCGAAAGTTTCATACCGGCCTCCAACGTGCGGCAAAATCATTTGAATCTTGAAAGGCGGTCGGTGATTTACAGAGGCCTCATTTTGGACCGGTTACTTCGTGCCTCTCTGTTCATGAGTTTCTTCGCTTTGTAATTACGTATCGTTGCTCCGAGATCGTTTTAACACAACACTTCATTACAATCTAATTGAGCTTCGGATGCATGACGCGTGTTCGTTTAATTTATTACCACCATTTACCAATTTATTCATTCATTTTTATTTCCGTAAAAAGTTTTAGTCGCAGAATATAATTGATTAATCGTACATTGTATACAGGATATAAAAATATTGTTAAATCGGCTGATTCGTTGATTCAAAGTTATATATTTATATATTGAAAAATAAACATCGATAAAGAACTGTATTCAATAACAAATAGAAGTTGAATTTCATTCTTCCATTATCATTTAAGATTCCACTCTGCAAATCTAATGTGGTGATATTTGCTCGTCCCTTGAAAATTCTAATTGAATAGTAGGCGAAAATAATATATCGTAGCGACGACTGTATTTTATTTGTAATAATAAAATGTTTGATAATGTACAACATGCAATGTAGTGAAATAATCCCCTCCTAAAGATTTACATTATTTTAATGAAATAATTTTTGTGTTTGAGATTGTGAAACATCTTTTTATAAAAAGTGTATCGTACTTGGTTAATATTATCATTTAAATATATTTGAATACTCGATTAGTATAATTTCTTTGTGATTACTTTATTGCTTTATTTTTTTTTTTTTTTTTTTTTTTATAAATTCCTTTTAACGCAGTGTTTTAAGTAATATGAAGAATTCAGTGAAATATCAGGACGCACGGAAGTCAGATATTAACGAGGTAGAAATTTTTAACTTTTAATTATATTCAGAGTCTGGTAAAGTGCATACAGAAATGGAGTCTGTTTCTCTGGACGACAGCTCCAACGAATTATAACATTCTAAGATAAATGTATTAAATAAAGTACCTTGTTACATAACGAAACGAAATAATTAAAGTCGTAGTTAGCTTCCATTAAAAAAGTAACGGTTAATTTCTGAATAAATTAAAGTTTCTTCGATTCAAGATGAAAACGTTAAATAGCAAGACGAAAGTTTTGTTTCTTTACAATTATAAGACAGTTGACGTCGAAATCGGGGACGATTAACGTTTCACCGGCCAGTTTCTTCATGACGATTATTTAGTCGAGGAATATCCTTTATTTCGATAAGAAAGTTTAATTTAGTTTCACGAAGTAGCTTCCGCTGAAAAATCGAGTTCCGCGCGTTGTTCCACATCCCCCGTCCACAGAAATATAATATTGTTCTTTAATCCTCGTCGCGATGTTGGGTCGAATTGCGTCGCTTCAAAGAATCACTGTCAGAATATACGTTTCTCGTCAGAAGTTAGGAAAGTTTTGTCAGAACGCGTTTCCACCATAATACATTTTCCCTAACTACGTTACTTCTAAATTGGGTTCGCAGCGGCGACGCGAGCAGCGGATTTAACTAAAGGCAGAATTGTGCTCTTAAATACGCAGCGTTGTTAAATATTTTCTGAAAATTAAATACCCATATGCGTTCCACGTGCTATTCAAGGAAGAGGAGGGTGTTTAACCTGTTTCCACTTGAAGATAGGAAAATATGAGAAGTTTCATTATCCGAGCGAGACGTTTAACGATAAATGCGCTATTATGAAAGCAATCAGAAGAATTTATGCTTCTGTATATTTTACTGACGTTTATTTACTTTGACTTTTTATCCTTAATGTTTTCAACAGAACTCGAAGATTTATTCTTCGAATCTGAAATGAGATTATTCTGAAGCAATTCTACGAACGATACGAAGAAAATTTTCATTACCGAACATCTATCAACTATTTCAACCAGTTTAAGAAAACCGATTAATCACTTGAAAATCAACCAAAACGCGCCACTTAATTTCCTCCGCTAATCATTCGTGGTTTCCTCTAACTAAACGATAATTAACTGATATCTACTGGTTCCTACTGCTCTAACTAGTTCTATGGGCATTTGTTAATAAAGGAAACTTTCGGAAATTTTCGCCAAACGTAATTTCCTGCCCACGGAGAAAGGTGAATAGTTTCGCGCAAAAAAATTACCTAATTCATCTTTCGTCCTACTGCGAATTCACCTTTTATTCGTTCACGATGGCGTCTGCGCGTGTAGCCGAATACAATCGAATCCTCGTCCACGATATCGAAAGCAAGAGTTCGCTGGTTTGTCATTATCTCGCAGATTCAGGGTATGTCGTGCATCAATACATTTTTTTTTTCTTTTTTCAGTTTGAAAGCTTAGGTATTACGTGCAACATCTACATTCGTAGGAAACTTATGGGAAACATACGTATAAATATTTGTAACAATTTCGCGATTTCTCCGTGCAGTATAGATAAAATCCAGGATATTACAAAACAAAAAGTGATTCGAGATCACATTGCTGTTATGCCTGATTGTTTGTCGTTGTGTTCGAATATACGGCAATATTTTCGCGATATTGTGCAAATTTGCGCTCGAAAAGATTCGAAGGATCGATGAAAATTATTCCGTTGATCAGCTCTATCGCCGATTATTACACGAGCACGTATGCTCATGGGGGAAACGGAATTACCTTCGTGATTAAATGCATGGAAACGCACCGTGTTCCTCCGGATCATTAATCACTTTGTAAATAAGCGGTGTTTATTTGATTACAGGCTGTGGCCGACGTACGCTAGTGCGCATAACAACCTCGGAACACTTTCGGTGGGCGATCAAGCGGAGCAACACTTTTTGGCTGCGATACACGCTCAACCGGGGCACGTGAACGCTCATTACAATCTTGGTCAACTCTACAGGTCAGTGACTAAGTGATCGTGAAAGAAATGTCAGATGTCATGTGAATCGCTGCTTTATTTTTTTCGTAACCTCTTAGCTATTATACAGAGGAATTTATCGATATTGATAATTTATAAATTAGAAATTATAACGTACAGCTCGTAAAAAATTCGCTAATATAATGTAATAATGTTCGGTAACGTAGAAGGATATTTCAGAAAAAATTAAGAAACATTCTATTTAACATTATTTTTCATTTATATTCGTAGCTTCGTGTAAGATAAAATTCTACGAATTAAATGCTCGGAGATTAACGAGGTAACCATTAATTTAATTCTTCTTATTGAACTCACATTTACTAAAATCATAAATGTTGATCTTATCGTAACGCGTAACGATACAATATTAATTAAATTCAGTAGTATATTTAATCATCTCGTCATCGTTCATCCTGATTAACAATTTAATTAATCATAACAGTTATCGTTAATTATTGAACATTAATTACATTATAATAGACAGCTCAAACGATACGATTATTATCGACTACAAGAATCATGCACAGAGCCGCTTTTTCGAGTTTGATAAGAACTTGTTTCCTCTCAAAAACGTTCACAAAGAGAGAACGAAACGATACGCTATCGTGTATCTATGGTAACGGTCTGTGAAACTCGCAAGTGAAGAAGCAACTCGTTCATTTGTGTAAAAAAAAGAACAAACGAGGCAGACGCGGCAGGGAACAACGAATGGAAATCAAGGATAATTCTCGTTTCTCCGAATGCTCTGGAATCTAATGGTGTCTCCCATCACGCGGAGTAAACAGAGTTACAGGAAGAATCCCGAATCCAACGGCTTCCTGCTTTATTAATGGTATATCGAGGCAATGGTATACCGAGGTGTACGCTACGCGATAAATTTAGCGTGGCAAGGTAATTCTAGCGGCGTGGTCAAAATTAAACTTTAATTAACGCCTCTTGCTTGATAAATTAATGTTTAATTGACGGCGGGAGCGAGGCGTGCGTACGTGCATACCGCCATTGCTCGTTCCGTCCACTCGCTGCTGTTGCCGCTGCTGCTACCGCTGCTCCGCTGTACTCCATTTTCGTCTCGTTCCGGCTCGCGGGGAAACATTGCCCATAAATTTTTCGGCCCTCTCCTCAACGAAAGTATTTTCCACCGTGAAATCCCTGGGAACGTGGCTCGCGGATTACTCGGCTTATGAAGTGTGTTACGGATCGTGGAATTCGAAGGTCTGATGGAACAACTCCGTTCGCAAATCGCTGATAACCACTTTTTCACTGATAACGAAACTGCAGATATTTATACGTTTATCGAAAATTCAAAGATGCACAGATTTACAGAGAATATATATAATGCACGAAAATATGTAATAAATCCAGAGTATAGCATAGATTATGATATTTAATGAATAGAAAAAAAATCTTTGCGTGGCTTCCAGTTTTTTTTTTTTTTTTTTTCATTTGTACTTATAAGGAAATACTTGAAAACGTGGATAATTTAACCCTTTGAGCGCTGCGTTGTCCGATGTCAAACGCGCGCCGTGGACTGCCCACCCTTTACGAAGAGGCACACCGTGGGTTGCGTATTGTTTGCACAAGGCATTGTAGTCTGCTTGGCTTTTGCTTTGGTTTGCCAGTTTGATAATTAATTTTTTTCGTTTCAACGAAATCGTGAGAATGCGAGGTGGATGACATCCTTACGTCTTTCTTATCGCGCCACTTTAACGCCACTTTTAGCCTAAATTGAATGGTTGTGCGAGAACGCATATACGCGTTCATAGCGCTCAAAGGGTTAATAACTAATAACGATGCATATCGATCTTTTCTTTGTAAATGAGAAATTAGAATCGACTTTTTCCATAAAACGAATGACCGCGTGATATACGGTCTTCAGTTTTAAATCTGGAAATTGAATTTCGACAATAGATCGTGTAGTAATATATACGCGTTTAAAGGAATATAACAGAGCATGAAGCACATTAGGATCTTTTGAGGATCAACAAATTTTTATTCCTCGTTACTATTATTTTTAGCAAGAAATTCTAATGCAAAAAGAATTTAAATTCACGAACGAATAAAGAGCTAACTTTCAAGATTGAAAGTGAACATTAGCAGTCGTTAAGTTACATTTTTTAGTCCTGCGTCTAATTTTATTAGGTTAGTATCTACCTACCGGTCTATTAGGGAAAATTGTATTAATCAGTGGACGCGAAATTAGCGTCATGGACAGTGGCATTTCACGGAACGATGAAGCGCGCAGAATGCACAATGATGTACACGGTTGCGCATAGTACGTTAAAAGCAAGTACAGGCATTCATATCTTGATTGTAATCATGTTATACTTCGCGAGAATGATCGTCATACATGATTGGGATAGGTTGTCATAGTTAACGCGGTCGAAACACACCGAAATTTAATTGCCAATAAATCGTTACTCCACACAACAACTGTATAACGTACCCTGTCGATTTTACATTCATGTACAACGATATTTTCATTAAATACTTGCATATAATAGGCACGCTAACTAAGCACGCTCGATCGAATCAAACGATTCGAAATAGATAAGGATTTTACTCGACAGACAAATATCTGTATTCGAATCCTAATATCTGCTGACAATTGTAATCAGTCAAATCATCCAATTACACCTGCAAACGTTTCGTTATCGTGATCAGATGCGAAGAACAATAGTTATCAACAGAAAGGCTGTATATATTTTCTAATGATATGATTACTCTGTGAAAACAGAATAGTCAACATTTTTCCTAAATTTCGCTATCAACTTTCCGAGTAACCTAATACGTGCGTGTATAAAATAAATTAACGTAGCGTGTTACGTGGTTCCATTTGCCAGGAAAACGAACAGGACAGAGGAATGTATACGGATGCTGCAAAAATGCGTATCCTTGGACCCGGCATATACGCCAGCCTATTTGGTGCTGGCGAGATTGGCAACTGGTCCTACCGCTGGCGTTCTTCTACGGCACGTGGTCCGATTACAACCCAAAAGCCCCGACCATCTCGCAGAATATGCATCGTGGTTGTACCAGAATGGTAAGTGACGGTGGTAAAACGGCTAAATAGCTTAAAGTAGGATAAAGCCCGACAGTTCCCGTTGCGACGGTCCAAAGTACGGGTTAAAGTAGTTTAAAGTAGCGAAACAACATCGAAACTCTGGCCGCGTAACGGCCCTGCTTCAGCTTTATACTCACGCCAAATCGTCGTCTGTCTCTTCAGGCAAATGGCTACCCTCTCTCAAGTACTACCTCAAAGCCATGGAGGTCTCACCGTCGCACAGATCGTCGCTTCTGGGAACGGTCAGGATACTGAGATCGAGGGGTCAGTGGCCTAGAGTTCATCAACTTATCACCAGGTAAGTAACTGCAACCAATGTGCCGAATTTTCATATATGCGCGTATTCGTACAAGCTCGAATATTTTCGCTGCAATTTGATGGGATTAGGGAGGAAAATTTCTTGAAATGTATGCGATATAGTGATAACGAATGAGACTTGTCGCTCATTTAATAGCACAGGATAGAAACGACGTTACGTCGATACAGACATGTTCATATTATTATATTGCGTCGTTGATTTGGTAGATGAGTGAGAAGATGTCCGAAATGAATTTTGAAATATTTGCAACAATTGCTTACCTATAAATACGTCGTTCTTTCATGTGCTGAAATTAGATTATTCAGGAGGAATGGTATAATTGGAAAGTCGTCGTGGTAATTCTTTCTCAATTTTTTTTTTTTTTTTTAATTTTTTATGCATCAAACCGATTTCACGAAAAATTCGCTTTTTCTATATATAGTTGTGTCATTACTCTTTCAGCAAATCGATGAAACGTATACTAAGAACAAATATGATATAAACGTTGTTGATCTATATGATGCCATACTATTAAGTGAGCTGCGTTTTCACTGGCACACTAATTAATAATTAATGAAGATAGAATAAGCTAATAATTCTCATACGTAAATGAACAAATTCAATACGCGTAATGATACAGTAATGTAATCTGATATAATAACAAGCTTTACATTGAAATACAAATGATCGCATCGACGTTCTCATTATCTCGTCATCTCTAACTTTATTAATTAAACAACTCGCTAGAAAAACTGTTCACTTTCTTCACCAGAGATATCTTTATCTTAAAGGACGTCTGTTGCAACGCATCGCTTATTACTGCTGTCGCTTTTCCAGATCATTTTATTAAAATACACAAACGAAAAATACACCACAGCTGTGGCGTGAGCAGCAACTCGCATAATTGAAACAACGCAGTGTACTCGTCGACAGCAACCAATATATTAAGCTGCGATAATTACAATTATACATCCTATTAATCTCTGCTTTAATACCTATCGCACAAAAGCCAATTTAATTATCACCAAACCAATTCACGTAGAAATCAGTGTACAAACATTTAAGCAAGTTCAAACGAGAGAATTCTGAAGGTAATAAAAAAATACGAATCACTGAAACGGACGGATGCGTTGCAATTTCACCAGCCGAAAGGAATATATTAATGCTAATTCACGGGTGTGTTGATCATCGTTCAGCCTCGACTCTGACAAGTATATTGGCAGAAGTAAACGAAAGCTCAGCAGAGAAACTCTTTTGATACCGGTGAAAAATGCCACAGTTCGGCCGCTGGTCGACAGAGCAAACGAATCGTTTGGAACAGCTTAGCAACTTCGACTTTCGGAGTTGACGTGGAACTTTCATCCCTGGATAGCAATCGCGTCGTTTGTCCAGTTTTCAACCCCTTGTTCCCGCGTGCGTACGTATGTACCTGGATTATAGAGTGGTCGGCCAACTAACCCCTTGCATTCAGTTCGACCTTCCTCCGCTTTTCTCCTCCACTTTTTCATCCCTCGTTTCGACGCAAAATTATCATCGGTCGTGGCTAACCCTTCGAACGCAAATTCTTCCTGTAAATTAATAACAAGTGGAAAAGATTGTCGTAACGTGTTGTGTTCAATCGCGCGTTGTAACGTGTGTAAACGATGTCTCTTACGATACGACGAATCCCGCGGGTTTAGTGTTTTTAATAACACGCGCCCTTTTGTTATATCTCCGGAAAGAAGAGAAAGAGCCTGTGGTCTATCTGTGAGAGGGTTAAATTCCCCATAGATGCATAAAAATCCGTTATAACACGCAACGCCCCTCTCGGAGGCTCGCGTATTGCAACCCCCTGACGCCTCGCGGCGCAAATAGCATCCATAAAAAAGGCACAGTAAATTTGCCGGCGACGATTCGCGTTGTTTTTGCAGGCGGCGCCCTGGAGGTATGTACGAATGAATGCACGCGGAATCAATTCTTTCTTGCTGACCAAAATTATGGTACAGGGATCTCGGTGATCGATAAAAAGCCAGCGCGCGGTCAGTTTTCCAGCGAACGAGTTTAGAGGATTGCAGAGGGGTATATTGTTTTTTTTTTTTTTTCATTTCTTTCTTTTTTTTTTCCAATTGGAGTTAGGAGGAAGAACGAGCTTCGTTCAATTAGTGAGTTTTTATGGGTTGTCGATTGACATTGAAAACCTAGACGTTTGATTTAGGTGGACGCAAAAAAAATTCCGTGGCCATCCGGTTTAATCGCTTCGCATGGGCGGTTGTGTTCTCGTGTCAGCAGAAGTGTGATTGACCGATATTCGGTGGTAATATGTACGGTTTTAGTGAAGCGTTGATTGGAATAGCAAGTGATTAATTCCTGGAACTGGTCGAACAATCGTGACGGTGTTATATCTGTTACATGCTTTGTGGATATATGGAATTATTTGTATAAAAGCACATGTTGGTGGCATGTGTGATTTTGCCAGCTATTGATAGGTAAGTTAGGTTAAGTTAGGAAGATTGGCAGAAGACAAAGATATATAATGATAATTATTCCATTTATTATATGTAATTTATTGTTACAGAGGATCTATTCGTTTGCAGCTTCAATAATTAAAATCGTTCTTCTTTTGATGTACCTATAGATACAGAATTGCAGGGAATTAACTGACGTAATTAGGAAGATTATATTATATTTCGATAAGAAAATGGGAAATCGTAAAAGGATATCTTTAGATATCGCAAGTATTTCCTTATGATATTACAAGACAAAGGATGATGATTTTACTAACAACAATAATTCAACAATTCAAAAGAAAAAAAAAACATATTTCAATGCCAAACGACCATTATTTGATAGACGGGCAACGTTTAAAACGCGGTAGATCAAAGTTTGCCCCCCCCCCTGAAACCAAAAGTCACTATGCAGTCAAATTTCGCATCGTTTCAAAATCACCGTGATAATGGTAGACCCTGGAGGGGTGTTACGGTCGCGAGCTTGGCGCAGTTTCAGAGGGTTGAACTACCGAATGACACAGGCGTGGTCAACCAACTGGTCCATAGACGATAGTCGACTATACACGGAGGTTAAATTTTGGAGAAACAACGCGAAAAGTGGTGATGACTCGTTGGAAGTGGAGGAGAGAAAGGGAGATCGGGCAGATTGACAACACCTACGCTATCGGTGTGTAACTACCACAACGCGCAAAGATTTCAATATGCACCGTTTGACAGATGTGCCACAGCGTGCAAATTTTAAATGCAAATATAAATCTGCCATGCAGACCGCAGAGGCCGGGTATGAGCAGCGGGGGTGGCGAAGGGTTTCGAAAGGGGGTGCAAACGTTCCAGCGGACCAACGAGTGTACAGCGGTGGAAGAACCGTTTCACACGCTTCTCGCGTCCCTGTGTATGTGTATGAGTTTTCGTGGAGGCGGGGAACACAGTAATTACAATACTCTACTCCTTTGTTTTCTACCGTTGGAAGTCTATATTAGAGGGAACGGCTCGTGTAGTTTGCGTCCAGTTGATAGTTACGAGATCTTTTTCATTAGCATCAGCTTAATGACTGTTGTAAGTAGAGCGAGACGAACGGAGGCTTTGCAGATTTGTTCACGGTCTTTCGTTAACCCGCGACACTTTTTTTCCACGAACCGAGCCGCGTATTGATAATAGGATGATACCTGTTTGCAAATTCCAGGTATTTCGCTGAGGAATGATTAAAGGTCGTTGCTTGATTAGAGGATTGTTCAAACGAACTTATTGTTTCTGTGCGGTACTTGGTACATTGGAAGTTTCGATGAAACCTGGTGCGGAAGTTTCATATTCAATCAAGATTTGAATGTATTTCATAAACAGTATCTTCGTCGTTAGTGACATTTGAAACATTTGTTTCTATGGTTTTATGTATATTTTTTTTATGTATATACTTTTTATGTATATTTGGCTATTTTTATGTAAAATGAAACGTATTAAAATTTTGCGATACGTTTGAAACAACGTTAATAGCACGTGCAAAAGAATGTGAATGAGTTGGAAGAACGGTACCTTTATTCGACGAATTTCTTTTATACACATTCAAAAAATCCTATCTAACCCGGAATAAATTTCTAGACACCTTCATCGATGAATTTCTTTCTGGAACGTTCAAAAAGCTCGAGAACAGATTTGCAAAGCAAATTTAGCAATCTTCGCGTACAAACATTCTTTATATACATATTCGAGAAATTTTTTACGAAAGCCAAGTTTACGAAGTAATTGAGAACTTTGTATGGTAAAGGATGTAGGTGACAAAAAAACGACTTCTTTATTGGAAATAAATATAAATTGCACGTGAAATACAATAAAAATGTTATAGATATAATAATAATAATCAGAGATGGCTGTATAATAAATATCGAGATAATACGTCATTATCGGTTGTTTCAAAAATAGGAGGTCACAGTATTTCAAAATTACGATCGAAAGAAGTAAACCTGAATTATTCACAGGAAAGAATCTTTTTAACCTTTAAATTTGTTACAATTCTCACATTTTTATATTTAAATTTCACCCTTCTTTGAATAAATAAACAGACTTTTTTTTAGAAAGCACTTTGACATAAAATTGGCACGAAAATTCATGCATATCAATGGTTCTTTCGTGCTGTATTTTCTTCAAACAAAAACTGAGGAGAATTTTAAACAATAAAAAAGATACGATCGACAACGAACGAAAAGTGATCCAAAAAGTGCAGCAGGGAAAAATTAACCCTTTGAGGATAGAAATTCTACGATACTTGGCACAAGATCGAACTTCGTGGTAACTGATTTCACGATTAAAGAAAGGATATTTAATCTTTCTCTGTTCAATGAAAATAAAACGATATTCCAATGTTTCGCCGTTTTATCCTTTACAAAGATTATTTAAAAAGTGAATTAGGTAAATGTGGTATTGAATCACAATTGTACATTTCAAATTCCATGCAAGATAGAAATCCAATCGTTCGCTAATTGTAAGGCGAACAATTTGTTCGATTGGCAAAAATAGCAGATGACTGGCTTAGGCGTCTGTTCGTCAACCTGATAATAATAAAATGCTGTGGACCCTCGAGATTTATTTATTTCTACGTGCAGCCATACAGCTGGGTTGCCGCGGTCCGGAAAATATTGATTCGCCGTTTAAGTGGATTGCGCTTCTAGCAGTTGCAAACGGCAACGCGCTTGTAAATAAACCATAAAGCGATAAATTTGTCAAATCTTACACCGCATTTTCGGTCGTTTCATTGTTCATCCCTTCGCTAAATTCGACTTATGAATTATTCAAGCGGATGAATAATTCAACAGAAGAACTACGGAACTGGCCAACGTTTAACCATGAGCTCTTCCGTTATATATAATACAAATCATCACGCGCATAATTCGCCAACGCGAATCGCGCTATCAAACGACGCTTGTCGGTAATCAACGAAGAAGATTCGAAAGAAATCCTCCTGTTTGTGTGCCAGTGTGGCAGATTGTTCCCGAACGACTCACATCGGAGACTTTCTGCACATTGATATTACGCAAATAAATTTGTTCGCCACTAATATATCACGAGCAGAGAATGAAACTGTTTGAAAATCCTAGATACAATTTTGAGTATAATTGAAATGAAACGATCGAATTATTATAAACTTCGTACGCTGCTGAGATTTTTACGGTTTATTTATTTCGATATATGGTAGAATGGCTTTCACTCTGCAGCAGTTGCACGAATGTCAAATTAACTTCTCGTAAATCGTCGGTGGTTTTCGTCGATTGGTTCCAGATTCCATTTACGCTCTGAACGCACAGCTACTGTTTTGGATTTAAAGTATAGCATTGAGCAATTTATTTAGCTCACTAGACGTTACTTAAGCGGTAGAGTTAAATTACTGCACAAATTTATGTGTATTGAAATGTTTAGTTAAAAAATTGATATGAATCCATGAATTCATTTTTATCCAGGTATCTGATTACGCATAATTTAAAGAAGTAGAGTATAAATTTTCCTTCGGGTTAACTTTTATTTTACATATATAAGACGCGTCCAACTTCTTTGAATCACGTTTTTTAAAGTTGCTCAGCAGCCTGTTACTGAAGATATACAATCATAAAGGACTGGTTAGAACCTTTGTCGCGTCATCTATAAATCTAAATAACTGAACGTGTTTCAGCAAACGAGTGAAAATAAATAATATAAAATACAAGCGAAAATGTCTGCGCGTCTCCAGTGGCAAACTTTTATCGTACAGTTTTGAGAAGCTTCGACTAAAGTAGAAAATCGTAATTACAGTGGAATTATATGAATTATATTCTTTTGCGGAAAATTATAAATTGTATTGGGATGAAAATGTTAACGTAGATATTTCAAAGATAGATTGTAAAGAACTCGAAATTCACATCCTTCGTAATTGCATTTAACTCTTCCCATTGTAATATTTTATATAATAATTTGTATCACATTATATTATAAAATTATAAAAGTATGATTCACACGGTTTCTATGTTTCTAACTGTTTGAAAAAAAAATGTAATGAACTGTCGATTTTCTAGAAGCACAGCTCTCTGTTATGGCGAGGGTTATCTGGACAGGCGAGAGCGTTCAATTTCAATCACAGAGATATTTCAACGCTAAACTAATACCATATTGGAAACAAAATTGTGCGATGTACCAGTTAAAAATACTGACTGACGCGTTATCTACGTTGACATGGACGCGAATGGTTTTACGAACCGATGGAAAATTATCGAACATTAGTTCGATCCACATCGCTTCCAGTCATTTTTTAAAATCCAGTCAGCATGTGTTTCCTGCAAATTTCTATTTTTCGTAGGGGAAAATACTCATTCGTGGCGGGATTGAATATCGAGATCCAATTTGTTTTAGAATGAATAATTTTTGCAACGGAAATTAGAATTATTATATTTGTCCCAAAACTGATAAAAAAAGACGAATAAATTATTTCGTAACGATAAAGAAATTTGCTAACGTATTAAAAGCTTTATCAAAAAATGCAAACAATTTAAAATTCATAATTCGTATCCAAATATTAAAATTTAATAAAACTAAGAGATGTCTTATGACTTTTGATCGGAAATATGTCTACCTTTGTTTTTATTAGATTAACGTACAATATCCAAAAAGATGCATTTTATAAATTGAGTTAAACGAAAAAAGAATACAACAAAACGTTGGATCCTATTCGACACAGGACAGCAAATGGTTAATTCAAGCTAAAAGTACGAATTAGGAAGTCGTCTGAAAATAACGTAAAAATGTCAAGTAGATCGTACAGCATCCCCTTTATACAGCGTAGCTTTTTCAAACATATAAATTCCGAGGGAAGCCACTGCGTCAGAGGATGATTCCATAGGCAGCGATAACGTCGTCACCGTTGCGTTAAGCGCTCGTCGAGCTGATAAATCGGGAATTTACTGACGCTACCTCCGATTCTGTATTTTCGGCCTGTCGAGCTTGAAATCGTGTGCACCTATTCACGCGAGCAGATTTTTTGGAAAATTTACGAAACACTATACGTCCGAAAGGTACAGGGGAAACGGTGGTCTTAAAACGCCAAGCGAGCTCGACAGTGATATACAAATATCGAAACTTGATCAAATTCTTTTTCTGTGACAATGTGTACCAGTTTTGATAAACGTTTCTATTTTACGATATCAAATCTTCGATGTCTTTATTTTTAAGTTCAGTATTATCGGAGTACGTTAAAGAATCGATTACTTCCTTACTTTTCTTTTCTCAAATTGCTCGACTGTCTTTATATTACGTAGATGAGACTTATATATCGCGCGCACTTATCAATCACGACCTATCAACGCTGCAATCGGAGATTAAGGGGTAGTTTCACGTCGTTTTAACTCAGCCACGTTAGGAAAGAAACGAGAAGAGAATAGTAGAATGCAACGTTCTCTCGCGAGGGCGAATTAGCCGGGGAGTAGTTACCTGGTAACGACGTGCAAAAAGACGTGCAAGGAATTGAAGAAAACATACGACGAAAGGAAGTGGGAAAGAATAGAACGCGGGAAGCTGGAACTCGCGTGGCCTCTTATTTCCTTATGAAGCGGCGCGAACGTACCGAACAACGTAGCTGAAACGAGGAAATTCCAAGGCCGATGAAAATTATCGCGGCGCGCCACCGTTCCGGAAGGCATGCGCAAATATTCCGCGAAAATCGTTTAACAAGGCGTCCCTGGAAATTTTCCTTTGCACTGCTGGAATTTTATAATCACCCTTTTCTCTTTCAGCACGTATTTGAACTCTGCTCCTATCAAGCTTTTATAATATCGTGTTCATTTGAAGATCTCTCATAGAATATTTAAGATAGTCGATGTTCAATGGCTCAGGAAAATATTTAAATACTGGTGGAAACCTTTTATTAATTTATCTACGTGTTACGTGGATTATGAAAAACGTTTCGAGATTTCATTAGCAATGTACCACGGGTGTATTCTGCGATTATTCAAGATCATTGAATATAACAAACGAAGGGAACAGAAAACTGAAGATATCTAAAAACATTTTGGAAAGAAAAAGCTGAAGATGAGAGAGATAGAGGTAGTAGAATTGGAAAACTTGCTACAATCTTGTTACGATATCAATACATGTTGTTCTTTAATCTATAAAGTATTCTCTTCTTTTAATGCAACTCAATCGAGAGATACTGAAAAGCTCGAGGACGTGCTCGTTCGTTATCTTTTAAGTAAGATTGCATTATATAAGCTGTTGCGAGAGAGAAATAATGACTATAGCTTTTTAACCGAATAAAGGGGAACAGAGTTAGCACAAAGATAATAATAAAATTTCAGTTTTCTTAAGTTGAAAGTGCTAGACAAGACATTTTAACTAAGCGGCGCAGTATATTTGGTAGACGCAACAGGGTCTACGTTTTAAATAATCTTTATTTCCTGCTCGACGTTCAACTACGTGTTCGTTCTTGGCGAGAAAATATCAAGAGTTCCCAAGTTAATGTTCCGAGGGAAGTATGCGACACGATAAAGGATCGCGCGCGCGTCCTCCTTCGAGCTCCACTATTGACTCCTGATATTCACCCTCTTTTCCGCTTCGTAAACACGCCGCTCGGCCGCGAAAAAAGAGCTGCCGAGAATGAACTGCGCGCGCGGAAGTGACGCGTGAAAAGGGTGTGTCATTTACGAATTTATTTTATCGAGAGGGTGTGAGACGTTCGCTAGAAACTCCATCACCGATGAATGCAAACCATGACTTGCGACTGTCTGGCAATTTATTTCGCACCTACCTTAGATGCATGTTTCCTCTCTTATTATGAGGCCAAGGGATCCACATTTTTCGATCTCTGTCGTTTTAAATCAAATGCAAGATTATTCGTTTTATTTAGGTGACGCGTTCGAATTCACCGAGAACGAAGCATTATATGAGAAAATGTCGTTCTTTTGTTACGTTTAATGAGTTAAAATTGTCTGTTCGTTCGGTTAATGCATTATACACAATCTCATATACGCGTATTGTGTAATACTATTAAGTTTAGTATAATATTATTATGAAATAAATTGTATACTAACTTTAGCACGCGTATATAGACAAGTTTATGTGCTGCGAAAATGTTATATGTTTAATAGAATTAAACTATTGAAGATGTGGTTAAAGTAGTAAAAGTTTGAAACATATTGCGAGTTTTATTGCAAGTAATTTTACATTTAATTGTCAAATTATACGGATTACTCTATTATAGCTTTTAATATCTTCATTCCGCTTTTGTTATAAATTTAGAAACGATTAAAGCAATTTAAAACGATTCAAATTTATCGAAATTTGCTATTTTATCTGTACACGCTAGTGACACGTGATTGATTATTATTATAAATCTGGTAATGTGGAAAATTCTCTGACCTCGTAAATAATGTGCTGAAGCGAATATTTATTGTCCTACTCGAAGAGGTCATTTAAAATTTTGATCATATTTGGAGCAGTCTGAAATATGTTTTGCATATTTACGTTTCAGATGGCATCTGATGTTACGAGCGAAACGAGGTGGCCTTGTATATCGTGGCGATCTTTATATACGCGCGTGGCAGCTGCAAAGTGAATCTCGTCGTCGAGCTCATCAACATCAAGGAAATATCTGCTTGTCGGTCAGTAATTTTCATTTCTATTTAGATAACATTCATGGCGAATATCATGCAAAATCGAGTATCATCGAATCAAATGTGAAAATTATATAATATAATATATTTCACGAATCTCAGAAACCTGATTTTCTTTTTTTAAAAAAAAAAGAAGCTTTCGACAAAAGACTTTTATATCGACTTTTTACTCTTTCTTTGAAGAAAACTCATTTCCCTGCAAAATTATTTTTCTTTTTTTATTCACATTCCTGCGCCATATAAATAATTAGGGAATGAACGTGTTCTACGGCTAAAGCTAGTACGAAAATATTGTATAAAGAAAAGTCCTTGAAGACGTTATCAAAACATTGATTTTGAACGCGAACAAAATGGTGCTTTTATTTTTAACATTGCATAGAACCAAAAAATAAATAAGTAAATAAATAACATTAACGTTGCACGTTAATAGATACAAGGCAAATTTGCTGAATTAATTATTTACATATCGAATAAATTCTATAGTACGCTGATGCGTTAGAGGCTTATGAATAATATTACATGTACTTCGAATACGAAAATACATAGAGACAACGTAAAACCAACATGCGACTGGATTAGTTTATAAACCGATTTATCACTTAATTTATTTAATTCACTATGTTTAATTCACTAAATCAATACGAAACAGGAATATCATTTATCTGGAAATAAATCCACTACTTCCTGCCTCATGTATTTTCTGCAACTTGACAATAAATCACTTACAGCATTATATTTATTTTTACCTATAAAATATATCGTCGAAACTTGTACGATAATCCGTAACACCAGCGCATCATAATACCATTGTATTACAACAATAATTAATTGCGACTCGCAATGCTATATCGCTCGGGTGAAATTATAAAACTTCTGATAATAAAATTTATTAGTTTCTCCTTGATCGTTGAAATTGGTTCTACGGTAGAAACGACACGATCGGGAACGGCTACATAATATTAATACTTCTATTAAGTTTCAAGACCGCTTGACGTTCATCCTGCTTTATGACCCTTTCCCTTTGATCCGCGCGTTTTAATATTTCCGTCATTCTTTCGGCGACGTTCGCTTCATTTCGCCTGCGAACTTCAGAGTCTTTCCCTTCCATGTCGTGGAAAATGTCGTGATAAAAGTAATTGAACGAATTAGTGGAAGGAAAGTCGGATACCGCGAGCTAGTCGACGCTTCCGGTGACCTGTTAAACTCATTGACAGATTACTTGAGATTCTTCGGTTACGTCGTATCGCTATAATTCTAATTAAAGAGATTCGGCTCCGCTAGGGCTTCTTCCTGTTCCCTCTCGTTCAACGTTCACTCCTGCCCCTTTCTTCATTGCCGCGCCCATTCACAGCAGTGCTCACTCAGTGCTTCGGCACAATTCGTTCCAGTCGTTAACGATTCAACCCTGTAGAAACTTGCCCACTTTGAACCGACGTCTCTTTCTTTCATCCTGTAGTTCTTCTTTCCTTTTGTTTTTCGATCAAACGTTTCCTATTGATTGTTATAAATGCTCTTTTCCTTATATTTCTCGTGATTGCATGAACTTTCTATTTTTGTCATTGAGTGAAGTACTTTCGATTCGCTATTGCAGAATGTTCTAATATTAGAAAATATTATACCAATTTATCGAGTAACTTAATTCCCTTGTTACACACCAGAAAATCGTGCATTTCAAATTTTGGAGCCTGTCAAGTTATATTTCAACAAATTATTCGGTATTACCTGAAAGTAAATATTAATAATTTAGAACTTACAAACTCGCCCTTCGACCGATTCTTAAACCTAAATCCACGCAACACCGAAACACTACTCGGTACTGATTTTCTATACGACCATTTTATTATAAATTTCCTATCTCATTCGTATCACAAGTACCTTATAATGTAAAATACCAGCCAAGTAGAATTCGCAAGTAATACTTACGCTCGGCGATATACTCGCTTTTTAGCCTTCTATATCTCACAAAATTCTCACGATATTCTCCTTAAATTCAACCACGCTCGTCGAAACCCACATCTTCCCTGTAAAGTAGAAAATAAGCGACAGATGAACCACCTGTTTAGCCGCGGCGAAACAACGAAAAGTCAGAGGCGTTGATCCGCATGCGGGGTTGATTAGCCACGATTGGCGATCCGGGGCGGTAGTCCCCTCGACGCGTGTTCCAGCCCGTGTACACTCGACGAGGCAGTAAACGTCAGGGTTCCCCTTCAAACATGTCGAATTGTCTGTTGCAGCAGGGCGGTTGTTCGACACCGCGTGTCGCTAGCGTGTCGGTGCAGCTCGAGCAGGACAGCAACAAGTCGGAACAGCTGGAGCGAGCGCCTCGTTGCAACGTACGTACCTGTAGACAGTCTAGAAAGGGAAAGGCACGCGTGACCGCTCCCGCGCTTCTCGTCCAGAACCTCCTGGAGACGCTCTAGCTCGCAAAACTCTTCGACTAACTCTCAACCTATGTCTCTGTTTCTCATCCTCTCGCCTTAAACGCTGGCAGCTCGACGAGTTTCTGTCTGTCGATGTGTTCGTGGCTCGAACAGCTCCGGGTTTAGGACTTGTTGGTACTCTCGGCTACTTTTCACGTGTTTCAGTTTCTGACAATGCGAACGAAAGGAGAAGAAACGGAAGACAAAAATATAGCTGGTTGTTTCCGCGTTTTTTCGCGTGACACTGCAGCTGTATGCGACGACCAGTGAAATGTCACGAGATGGCCGAGAAATACGCGAAGTCGAGGAAACGTTCCACTTCGTACGAGTTGCGGTATTTAAGTATTCGATGTCTACGATATGTATCGTGATAAGCACCGCGGGTGTAGCAGACATCGATCACAACGACTGCGTTTTCATTGAAGAGGACCAAGCGAGCTGCGCATCGACTAGGTTCCCCGTTTAGAGTCTACCTTCGGGTAATACGAAACGAAGCGATGGAAGGTTCTAATCGAAATAAAAATGAGAGTAACGTAGTTGGAGTCTGGCGATAATCTTTTGGACAGACAACAGACAGATCGGCGTTGGTTATATAGTTACTACTATCGTCGAGGTAGCGTCGACGTGTTTTTAAACAATTATTCGCTGTACTTTGAGTGTGCTTTCGACGTTCTCAGAGAAACAGCGCTCGTCGCGATGCTACCCGTTCGCTGGGTTTCTTCCGTGTAATTTTTTTCTCGCGATCGAGAGGGATTTCGAGAGGAAACGTTCGATTGGGGAACGAAACGAGTGAAACAAGAATCTAACGAGAGTCGATTCGTAAATGGAGCCTTAACCCAGAACCCCTTAATGATCGTTCTTTTTTCGAGAAATACGCGGATCGACGAAGCATGCGACAAAATACACCACGTTCGTGATACGTTGAAAATATCGCGAAGACCTTGTACGACCGATCGATAGAGAAAATTACACGATCACGAGGGTGAAATCTGGTTTACGCTTTTCTTCCGCAGAAGCGTCGTTTCGAAGAGTATTTTTCTTTCTCTACGTCGTTCCTACGAGACAGAGACGCATGCGTTCATAGCGGACAATATTGATAAAAATGGACTGAGATATGATCGAAGAAGCCCTTGGCAAATGTGTAAATATAGTTAATTAACCACATTAATTGGTCCGTATTTCGCGACGACACGACACGGCGAACTTTGATCGAACAGAGAGTCGAGTTACTCTGAAATTTATTTTTCACACGTGCATCGAGGATGATCGGGCAGTATTACAGAGACACGTACACAATCGACTCGCTATCGTCATAATCGTTTTCCTCGGATCGTTCTTCTGTACGTGTTCTGTCTCAAATTGCCGGACACGTAGTTCTCCGCACATATGTAATTACACGGTGCCAATATTTAGCGTTTAATTAAACGTATCGGCGTTTCTGGCCGTTTGGTATGGCTTTTGTAAGAAAATCGAGTAAGGAAGTGTGCGTCGATGGAAGAAAGAGAAGAGATAATAATGATGTACGTCATTCTTCGATGAGCTTTGTTCGGCAACGTATCGAACGTTTGGCTAAAGCACGATTTATTATCTATGTGTTAAAACGTTAAACGTTACGAGAGATAATAATTTGATTGCGTATATTTATCCGCTTATGAGACATTTTCAAGGTGCAAGCATGTACAGAACGTACATAATATACAGAAATATATAAAGTATTCGAAGTAAGATATTACAAGTTATAATATCTATGATATTTAGGTTTCATTTTTTTAATTATGTTCTTAAAAATATAAACTTGCATAAACGTGTATTACACGAGTGAGTAATAGCTGGCAGTTTATCAATGATAATATAATCGAAGGAATAAAAATAATCGTTTTACTTTTTGATCCACGACTACGCTCGTCTTTCCAACATTATTTTACTTTATTTCTTTCACACAATAAATCTATTATTTTTTTTTCATATATATACATATATGGCACGTTCTGATATAATCATCCGATAAATTTTGGAAGGAAATAAGTAGAAATAAAAAATGACATTCTAACAATTTAATAAATTCATTTCAGCGTTTCAATCCTTCTTCGTCAGAAACGACAAATATTCAGGTATTAATGATAGATAGAAACAACGCGATTTCGGAATACTGTCCGACCTAGATTAAACCAGGTCGGCAACGTACAACCAATCAATCGAAGTTTCATTTAAAAGCAACCGATGAAACCGACGATCGGTGAATCGGAACGAAAGGGAAACTCGTTCGACGTCCTCCAGCAAGATAGACGGATCGATCGTAGCTACCGTCTTTCCATCGGTAAACCGAGAAATCGTGTGTTGCTACACTCTTAGAAACGTCAGAAGGAGAAACGGTTTTCAATTAAAAGGAAGTCCGATGGCGGCGAGTTCTTTTGTGTATCTTTTGGTTCGATAGGACGTCCAAGTTTCTCGTTCGAACGTGGTCGAAAGTGACGCAGCACGTTTCTTTGGTTTCTTCTCCGCTTTTATTTTTTCGTTCTTTTCGTTGATTGCACGCCCGTGCTTGCCTGTAGTTGTAAATCGTCGCTTTAAACGAACGCCCTCGTCGAAACGTTGCCAAAACTTAATGGAAGACCAATGTATATACGCTGTATACTAACAAACAAAAAAAAAAAAGACTCGAGAAAACATCGAAAAGTTCGGCGATGCTTATTGAACAATCCTCTATTACGATATTGTACGTTTGAGTAATAACAATTCGAGTGAATTTCTCACGCAAATTTGCAAAATTTCATCAAATCGGTCGCTCTCGAGAGCATTAGATGTGAAAGAAAGAGAGAGAACGCGAGAGAGAGAGAGAGGGAGAGAGAGAGAGAAAGTCGTCCAATGGAAGCTTCAAATAAGATTCGTGGATGTCAAGATGCACGAACGTGACGTGAATTTGTAGATAACGTTTGCGTTGGTTCATGTATACGTTCTATCTCCTCCTACGACCCACGCATTCCTCCTCATCCACGTATTCCCCTGTATCCCTCTTTTCTCGTCGAAAATTTTCGAATCGAAGCACGTTGGTGATGAAACAGAGGAGACTGTCATTGGCCAAGCAGCAATTTACCTCACGAAACTGCTTCTGAGGATCGATCTCGTTGTCAGTTACGAACGAGATTCCAGCAACGAGGTCGCTAGAGAGTCGGTAGTCGCTGAAGGTCGATTCGATCAAGATGAAATATTTTTTTAAATGTGCTGTCGCACGAGTGCCGACGTTGCTTCGGTTGAATCGTGTCGCTTGGTGTTGTGTGAACGATATATTTTTTAGAAAATCACGTTTGAGTTAGGGTTCGATCAAAATAAAAATTTGATCAAGCACGAAGAATTTGTAAGCATAAGATCGTATTTATTTAGAAGTATTTTCTATTTTATATCCTCGATATTAAAATATTTCTTTCGTCGATCGAAACGCACAACACTTCGTGTACACGCGACGAAATTCATGCGAATATTATTTGCTTGATTCTTTAAAATCGAGATTAGCGTTTAAAAATACGCGTGCATATGAACCAGAGCGACTGAGTGTTCGGAAAAACTGGTACGACGATACTTTTCATTTGGAAACGGTGTTGTAATGGAATCGACGTAATTTAAGGACCCCAGTTAATTCCTTCAGACGACGATGTAAACGTTATTTTATTATCCTAACGAATAGGTAACGGAGAAGTATTTATATAGCTATGCTTTCCTACCAGAACGGTACCGAAATTGTTACAATAATTGCTCAGCGAATAAGGCGAACAGACGAGAGTTGTTCATCGCTTATTGTGTACAGTACAACACGAATAAAAAGAGAAAACAACCTACGGCATCGTTTTTCAATCTTACGGATCGAGTATCGTACGAGAACGCGAGTTTTTACAATTTTTATTCCCGATATATTTATTGTATTCTGTTTGTACACAGAACTGAAGCCTATGGATAAAAATGAGCTTAAACGAACTTATTTCACGGAAAACAATGTGTCACAAAGAAGCTACCTATGTAAAAAGAAAAGAAAAAAAGAAGAAAGAAAACAGGTAAATGGTAAAACAGAGATGTGTGAAACGGCTCAACGCTCCTGACATACACACACGCGAAACCGAGCAAATCCAACGATACATTTCGAGATTCGTGTTGAATCGCCAAACCAAGTTCAGTTCCTACCAATTTTCGGGGAATACAGAGTTCGAAACGATTCGCAGAAAACTACCTGTCGCGTTACTTTCGCATTTTCATTTCCCGGCGAAATTTCTGATTGGCAGGGTCGATTGTTTCACGAGAGTCGATCGTCGTTGGGTGTCTATAATGTAGACGAACGGGATAAGATTCCGCGTCGATCTAACGTTTCATGATCTTTACAGTGTTTAAAGAACCTTAATAATAATAAAAAAAACAAGGATTCTTTCCTTCTTCCTCCTTTCCCTCATTTTTCTAAATAAGCGTTTAACGTCGCGTTGACTTCTGGATCATTAGCGACGAGAATCTAAAATATAACGAATTTAATGGTGTGGTGGAATTTAATGGTATCCTCTTATTCTAGCATTACCAAACTGGTCAAAATGATGGATGGCAATTCCGTTTTCGCGAACGAAAAGGATTTCATACGTTTTAAGGACACGTTCATCGTAAAATTAAAACGATATCACGCATCACCCTTTAAGAATACCAATAAGAATTTTTTCATATTTTGTTCAAACTTGAGATATTTTTCAATATTAGAAAAATGCATTGAAAATGGTATAAACAAGGCATGGCATTAAAATACATATTGGTTGCTCCTGTGTCAAATGGATCCTTTCTCGATCAAAATTTGCTAAAAATCAATTTGAAATCGAAACAGACGTGATACGAGAGATCGACGTGTAATTGAGTCTGTACGTGGGCCGTATATAATTAGCCGCAAAACTTGATTAGTCTAGGTTATTACTCCATAGACCAGTTTATACATCTAATTACAATACGTTATTGCGCATATTCATTGTGAATACGAATGCAATTATAAATTATCATAATAAAGTGTATGTTTATATACATGTATGAGTATTCGTTCGATTTATGTTCGGATATCCGACCGTTACCAATATTGCCAATACTCCCCTCCTACGCGTGCCTCATCAATTATCCAGTTTTAGTCCGTTTAATTACGATCGTTCGGTTAAAATTGTGGTTTCGACGATCGGGACGGGACGAATTTGTGGATCGCTTTCGTCGGGACCAACCAACGATATTTCAACGAGCAACGTTGTCCAACCACCATTCGAGGATTATGCAGATCGTTGAGTCTGCCCAACAGATTCTGCGACAGAACGAAACATCGCCATTTGTTTCGTTTTATTATTCATTTATTATGTTTATTTTTAAATTAATGTACGTTTTTCTCTTATTCAACTTTATTATATTCAGTTATTGTCGTTTTGAGAAAAATGTAGAGCTACCTGTGTGCCAATGATTAGGAATGAAATGCCATTTATCTGGTAGCGTGGTAAATTCTATTCGCAATAAATGTAACTTCACGTGGGAATTAAGGAAAGATTATCACTCGTGCGTTTTTCATGTCTTTTCTATTTTTATAGAATTTTCTAAGTTCCAACCTAATTTGATTCGTAATCAGTACACGAAATGAGAAATATAAGAAATATATTTTCAAAGTATATATTTTAGAAAAGCAATAGATATAAAATTCTTCGTGTTACGACTAGTCGCATTTATGCGAGTAAACGTTTCCTTATTTATACGCCTCCCATTGTAAGATGCGTCTGAAACAACACGATTCGAGGCTCGGAACTTGGCATTGGACTGTTTCTTTCCGTTGAATGTACCTACCAGTCAACGACACATAATAACGTACGATTATTATGGTTCTTTTTCACATTGTTGGAATTTTATTGAATATTATTGAATGGGAAACCATAAGAAAATATTTCTTAAGTATCGTTACAATGCAATATAGATACAAGTTGATGTTGATTCTTGGTTTCCTGGAAACACAGAAGAGACTACGCCGTTTGCTGGTTCGTTTTAACTCTTCTTCCGCCCTTTTCTGTTTGGGTCAAGAATTGTAACTGACTACTGCAAAGAATATGTTGTATTGGTCTTGGATTCGTTGGATAGTTTCTGGGCTCCTAAGGATTCCCGTCGTCGAGGTTTCGCAAACATTGCACAGTTTGCTTCATCAAGAGCCAGCTGACATACCGAAACTGTGAAAAGTCAGCAGGGAGAATTCTTCGGACGTGGCAATCATCTACGAGCTAAGATCAATATCATTAAGCTGACCCGAAGAGAACAGATACCTTCGGAAATTTCTTCAATAACGTAATCAGACTGCCACTGTGTCTCGCTTATCACAGTCGCTTACCACAGCAACATTTTATACATTTTACATAGATTTGATATTTTTATCTTTATTTTTATGTCAAATGGAATAATAAGTGTCTTATTAAAAATCGGGATCATTGCCAAACATTTTAACAATCCCATATTTCACTTTAATCACGTACAATTCATTTTAATATGTATAACTCGTTATAGCTGTTATTTAATAGTCTAATAAAAGTCTGATATATCAGGTAAGTAATTAATTATCTTATTCTACTTGCTGGATCTCTTCTGATAAGATAAGAATACCGTAAAATGATTTATAAACAAATAAAGCTATTGGAGATTCTAGAACTTGGTAGGAAACTTTTCCATGCTTAAGCGAAAGATCGAAGTTTGAAAAATTGATTTAGCGAATCAAAGATTTATACGTACAACAACGAAATGAAATTATACATTGAAATTTCAATTTTATCTTAGTGCTATCGAATAATATTGAATCATTAGATTACAAGGAATTTAATCAAATCAACATTTTCATTGTTGCTTGCAAATTGAATCTACGATTTAGATTTGCCATTTGTTTCACTAAATCGTATCTTGTGTAACGGCGTAACTAATTATTATTCACTGACCATATTTCCGCTTTATAGGAAGGTAAATTCAATGATCCGAATTCTTGCGTAAATACACCTTTATTAATTATCATAATTCATGGCCGAATTTTCAGCGTGGTCCATTAATTCTGTAATATAGAATATCAACTACATTAAGCGTATTTGTTCACGCAGAATATCAGAAATACATTAACTATGCCGTTAATTTATGTTTTACACCTTAGTAAAATTTCTGTCAATGATATCGATAGCATTGAAATGCATGGTAGCAAAGAATCATCTACCACCGATACTCTGATTTACATTTTACAAAATTAAACCCCATAGCGCTATTAAATTATTGTCAATATATTGATCACGAATTCTGTAACAATATTTCATAAAGTATGCGTGCATGTGTGTGAACAAACGTAGATGGATGTAGAAATATGATAACGATGATCAATTGGAAATTTAATATCATTTGTTGGAATGGAAAATACAAAAATAAAAAGATAACAGGAAGAGAGAATAGGAGAAACCGACAAACGAAGAAAGTAAATGAAATAGAGTAATAATCGGAAAATTGTGTGCTATTGGTAGTAAAAAAAAAAATCGATAAACTATATTAAAACTTATTATTGGTAAATATGGACAGATTAATCTCAAACAGATTCAACAATTTCTCCTAAAGAAGAAAAAGATTTCTCTTCTTTATAAAGGAAATTTTCGCCGAATTCATTACGCTTTACCCATGTTTGTTATTACTAGATCTATTATTGTTACTAGTTTTTCACAACGATCGAATAGATTTACGACGATGTATATTTGGATGATGCGATTTGATTGATTTATCATAAAATATAAAAAAAAAACTATTATTATCGATGTAGTCGCAACGGCCAATTTTTCATAAAAATTCCATAAATCAACGACAGTGAATATTCTGTAAATCCGAATGATTTTTTAATAAAATATATGGATAAAAATTTGCTCATCCTCGCCTCCTCTCCTCAGAAGTTTCTCGGTAGAGCAGATGGAGCGGAGAAGCGCATCCACGACAACGAGCATTGCTACGGATAAATCCAACGGCGTGTCCAATTGGCGTGCACCTGTGTACAGCTAAAGAGAAGGCTTGCGCAGGTGGTCGCGAAGAGTCGGTCAGCGTCATGTTCGGTTCACAATGGAACGCGTAGCTACGTAGCCGAGACGACCCGGCTGCGAAATAATAGAGGCTGCCGCAGTGCAGAATTTCGGTGGCCCGGTAAGTATCGTGTAATTTTAACGGTAATTGCTGGCGGTTTAACTCGCCACAATTGAAATGGCTCTTATTTCGCCTCTTGTGCGGAACCCTCGTCGGCATAGAACGGAGACGACCGGTGAGAAGGCCAGAGACAGAATACCGCGCGATTACGCCAGGGTGCGCCCCCTTGCTTTGCCTCTTCAACGTTTCCCAATCATTTGCCTCTCCCTTCTCCCTTCTCTTCCCCCTATACAGCTGCGAAACTAAGAGAGAATCTAATATGCCGATTAATGCAATATGCACAATCGAGCCTCGTGTCTCTTGGAGCTAACAATCTGCTTCCCTTCCAGAGAAACAATACGCTCTTCAGACCTCGAACTGTCGAGGTTCGATACGAAGTGGAGAGTTTCGCAGTTTTAATTCGTTTGGTTATTTCGCGTTCAACCTTTCATAGACGACATATATCAATAAATGCGTTACACGTAATTGCATTTAGGATGTGCAACTCGTAACAATATATCTAAGAGCTTGTGCAAGTTTCTTAGTAGTCGCGCTATATCGTGAAGAGATCAGGGAGTTAACGAGAAAGACGCGACGGCTGTGTAGCTGGAATTCTATTTGTAAAATCCCGGAGAGCTTTCTTCCCTATAAACGGCAAGGAATTAGCATTTTCTTTGCTTCTCGTCACCTGTTAAGTCAATTTGCCGATCGAGAGAGATATTTACAAACGATCAGAAAGCTACGAGTAAGCTCGGAAAATCGAATAACAGCCATGGAATATCACAGCAAATATCAATGAAAACGGTGAAAAAGAGGGGAGGGGGAACTCGCGGGGTATTCGAGAATTTCGAATACAAATCGGTGGTCGCATAAATCTCTCGCGGAAACCTACAACCAGCGTTTTCATGGAGATCTTTCGTCGGTGTATATACAATTTTCACGGTCATTAATATTTATAAATCTTCGATGAAAGGTCTTGGAAAAGCATCGAAATAAGACGGTGTCTTTCTTTGAATCAAGTCGAATGAATAAGGAATTCCGACGAAGGAGCTCCGACATCTTGACACGAAGAACACCCTTTCAGGCGTTGATTGCCATTTACCAATATTTAACAAATGGTCGATCATAATTCGGAAAGTGTTTGCATCGTTCTTAAAGCTTCAAGTGTAAAGCTCTGTAACGTCCAATGTCAAATTTCTATATTTTTGTAATTACAAGCGCTTTTAATTCGAATACACGTACCGAAGTATTTGACGATACAGTTCTCAAAATAATTATTATGGAAGATCGTTACTATTAATGATTCTATCGGATCGAAGAAGGAAAGGGATCCTATAGGCTTGATAAATTAATTATATTCTTGCCATAATACATAGATTTTATCGTAACCTGTTAAGTTGGAATGAGGCAAATGAAGCTTAATCCACATGTGTCCATCTTCCCTGCGGTAGAATGATTTCACGATAATTTTATTTCGTGACTTCCAGCGATATATTTCACGTTATTTTTATCTACGTACCTCGTCTATTGTAACTTTTCGGTTGGGTTTAATATTCTTCTCTTGAAACTAATAAACGAACAACAGAGCGAAATTATATAATTAATGAATACACGCAATTTAGATTCTCAATAAAAAAAATATATAACACTATTCCAGAAAACATCGTGAATTCGGGTGTATCCAAATTGTGAGCCGTTTTTATACAACATTTTTTACATTCTTGTTGTTTTAAGTTATAACTCGAAATAAACGCTAGCGGTAAAAATATAGGAATAAACAAAATAATAAAATTCGATCAAAAATTTGTACGTTCCATATTTTCTTTGCCAAATCTGAAACCTAGTTCACAATCGAATAACTCGCACAAAGGAACGGTGGAACGCGTTAATCGCGCGTGTCCGGTTCGCCTGCATCTGTATCGCTCACGCCTTCGATTCGATTCGGTTGGAATTCATCGAACACGAAGGAATAATTAAATAACGCGGGCAGGAGGCAGCCGGTGAACTTTTTCAATGGTTCGTTAAATTCTTGATAATCCAGCCAGACGCAACCGAAGTTACGGTTAAATCAATCGAACCGTCGAACATCCGCCCTCTCTTCCCTTTCCCACCCTCTGTCCCCGTTTTTCTTCCTTTTTTGTTTTGTTCGTGCGTTTTAAATTCGTTCGATCGGCCTTTTGATTTATTTAAACGGAAAACATTGGACTGACCTACACCGTCGCCGGACGCCGCGTCAATTATCGGACTGATTGGATTTGGCAACTATCACGTTCACTCGCGCAAAAGGATGCCTTCGCATCGACCCCACGCGCCGGTCAGCTTTACGATCTCGCGTAACACCTCGATTATGTTCGATCTAGGTCACAGACTGCCTGATTCCAATAAGAATCGAGAGAGAACTTTCGGCAAATTATTCGCACGCTTCGCACTGAAGCGCGTACAATCCGATTAAATACTTGACACTGTTGTATCGTCGTCGACGGACGAATTAGCTTTTTGAACGTCGAATTTCGTAGATCTGAATGATTTTAGACCGTGTATAGTTTATTATGATCGTCACTGTGAGCGCAACAACTCTCGTTTATAGTGAAAAATATCGATTGAACGTTTGTAGTCAGCTTTAACCATTTAAAGATTGAATTTCTTGTAGGATATGGAAGAAGTTTTCTATCAATTATTAATAATATAGTAGGGACAACTCGTTTTTGACAGTTTCATAGATAAGGTAGGTAAGGCGTACATGTACCGTTTAGTTTGGTAATAACTCGTTGAAATAAGTACAGTATTAAGTATATGTATGAGATCAGCCGCGAAAGGATTAAAATATCTCTTTAAGGATTATCTTTAGTTCGAATGATCTATTTATTAAAATTCTTTTCTCCCTTTTGTATAATACACCTTGATTCTCGATATTCCTTTCATTATTGAATTCCGTTATTGGATTTTTCTCTACATTATCGTATTAATGTTTCGATAATGCAATAAAACTATACGCGGCAAACGATGTAATTTCGCGTTGGCAGGTGTGAACGTGTTAATCGGGTTATATCTGAATCAGAAACTTGTTTCAAATAGAAGATCAGAAATTAATAAATAACGATTAAACGCTGTGATATAAATATCCAACGCTGTAAAAAAGTTAGAGGAACGTAAAGCAAACCGATATTAACTTTCGCTCGTATAAAAGAACAACGTATCGCCTAACGTTTTTACCATGCAATACACCCTGGAACTATTCCATCGTTCTACAGAAAATATTTCAGGAACGGCGCAGATGGACTGGCTGGCGATTCATATAAAGACGCCGATAAAAAAATCACCGATCGAAATCATCATTACCGTCGTGAAAATAGTAAAGTGAAATTTCGACCATTTGGATCGCAAGCTCACTGATCCGATACATAGTTACGTACCGATCCGTACATAGCTTCATCATCGATCCTGCAAACTTAGACTGACCACGATCGTTCTATTATTCCTCTTTTTCCAATTTCCTTAGTCGATCTTTTCCTCGAATTACGATCTTTTTCTCCCATTAGAAACGTATCGGCTATTTTAACCAAGATCGATCTTCTAGCTGTTCGTCGGGTCAAACGGTCCGAGAAAACTCTCAGATCCGTATCGACGGTAATTGGTCAAGGTGGAATCGCTAAATCCCTCCAGCAGACGGGATCAGGCCACGTGTAAAAGCGTCCTGGAATATACCTACAGCAGCAGTATGCGGTTTGATTTACGCGCCGCAAAAGACGGGTATCACGTTTTCGATAGGCGGATTTCACGATAATGGCAGGCGGATCTACATGATCCTAGCACCACGTGGGAATACGAATCCGGACATTATCGTGGTGGGCCGTTGCTCCTCAGTAACCGGGAATGGATGTGCGTTTCGTTGCACGGGTCGCGCCTACGTGATCGGTATTTATCGAACCACCCAGGCCCGTTCGCGCCCACCTCCTTCTTCTGTCTAATGACACCCATCCATTGAAATCAGCTTAAATTAGCTATATTTCGTGGGATGATTTGTACTTGGTACGGGTAAAATGTTTATGTAAAACCTTGATCTTCGTGTTTAATCTCATGAATATATTTTTATGAGAAGAAAATAGGATTTGTCGAAATCATTCAATTTCAGAACGAACCTGACGACTTATTATCGCGTCTAACTCGTCGGCTTATTCGTGTATCTGACGAGATTTTTGCTACGTCATTGAAACTATCTTGTTTTTTGATACTGTAGGAATTGGAAATCGCTGAAAATTTGTGTACCGAGCGACGCGAGTTCATTAAATGAATTATATCATGTTAAATATTTATTTCTCCGATTATTTTCCTATTTAAAGCCAAAATTCAGTATGAAATATATATATATATATATACACCTATAGAATTTAATATCCAAATTCGATATGGAATGTAGTCAACGTATTGACAATGTACGCTCAAATTGCACTGAAATTACAGCTGAGCGTTTCAGAAATTCTACTATTCTAATTAATTGCTGTTACAAATGAATCTACATCGGAACCTACATCGTAGTAACGTACAACAGTACAGTTAACTAGAAATACACTGCAAATTGCATTTCAATTAACAATAACCGTTACGGTATCGTGTAGCGGATCCATTTCGGCTTTTCAATCTCATTTCGCGGACTTATTTTTCCACGCTCCTGACAACTCGTCCCGAATTGACACGAGAGAAAATATTTCCGAGAAATCGCATATTTTTAAAACTTATTAATTAATGGAGCATAAATTTTTGACGAATCGCCGATTCGGATTATCGCGTTGTTTGCGCGTTGGAATAAGAGCCAACCACTTTCCATGAAAAAATAAAAGCGGTATAGAAACTTCACGTAATGACCCTACGAGAATATTTATTCGTTCGCCTTTTTCGTTTATTCGTACATTACGTTCGACGGCAAATGGTTAAACATTAACGGAACGTCCCGCGAAAAAATTCGTCTCGTTTGCGAGCGACTACGGGCAAACGAATCGTTCATAAATGTTTCATTCGTATTTAAAAATTCATGTCGCGAATTACGCGGCGCTACATATTCTCCCCGACTGTTTCTCTCGGCTGCTGGTCGAAAACTCGCGCAGTGATGGCGGCCGACAACAAGGAAACACATTTATTGCTTTCGACTCGTAACGAGCAGCTTCGACTTCACCGCCGGCAAGGAGTTAGTCAGATGCTGCTAGATGCTGTTTGCTCGGATCTACGCCAGTTCCTAAGAGCTGGGAAGTTTAATTACACGGAGGCGAGACAGTTCCTCTGGAAACTTGGACACACCATTGCTTCTGAACGCTACCTATCGTAACTGACCGTTTTAACTTAGATGTCTTTGAGTTCTCCTCGCTCTTCACAAACGTCGAAATATGTATGCGCTTTAATCGTTCCTTGCCACGTAGCTTAGTTGTTCGGATAACGTTCGAATATTGCTTCTTTTTTAATTCCACCCGTTTTATGCTAATTACGAGTTCTCGTAGCTTCATTATCCAAATGAACGCAATAGTGATACATCGCTGATACCTGTGATCCTATCGTATTGCAATTATTTTACATCGTTCAATTTTTCACAGTCGAATGAAGCTTCTTTAAAATAACGAGATATAATTAAAAAGAATTGTAATTTGCAGAAAAGAAAATTTCTTCGTTGCATCGTAATCTGAGTTATAAGAACCGGAAGGTTAACCGTGAATCTACCCCATTCTCGAGATTTACCGAGCAGCAAGCGGGCAAATAAAATCCAAAGAAGCGTACCGACCGTCGAATAAAATGCGTAGTCGATACACGTACGAACGTAACAGTAATACGGAAAGGTAATAACTCGCTTTCCACCCTTTGAACGTACTGTGAAATTCCTTAGAACAGTCTCGCTATCTATTAACCTTTCCTTTTCCTCCGATTTCTCTAGCACTCGTTCGTCCTCTATGTTATACATGCCATGTTTCTTATATACCTACTTCTATACATCTCTACAGAAGCACGATGCATACCCTTTACGATCAAGATAAAAATCGGCAGGCTAGCGTGCCACGATTTTATAGCAACGTGACTCGTCTCTTTTTTCTCCCGTTCTTTGCCCCCTTTCCCTGCTTTTTTTATATTCGATCTGAGAAACTCGATTTTCTCACCGTTGAAATTTTCATTCGAGCCGTGATTCTCCAGGCGAAGGGTGAGAGGGTGAAATTTGTTTTCGACGTTGGTCGTCGACAAAAAGAGAATAGTCGGTCGAGCGTTGTTTGCATACGTTGCCGCAGCCGAGAAAGAAGTGACCGTTTCTCAGCACGTAGTCGTAATCTTTTACGACGCTCCACCGTGACAGGATTAACGTTGCGGGGCTTACGGCCGCTGCGTATAATTTTATTCTCGCTTATCGCAGGAACGCAAACTGCGTTGCGTTCGGTTCATCGTATTTTATAGGGAGAAAGCTACCTTTTGTGAAATACGCCGCTGGAAAGTCAAACGATACTATCTATTTTTAATAAGCTCCAGCGATATCTTTAGCGCGAGGTTAGCTTCTGTAAAATAAAAGAAAAGCTTGAACTTAACGAAAACGATGGATGCCCTGTAACAGTTTAACAGCTTCTTGCGTATTCTTTCTGCATTAATTATTGAATTTACTAGAATTTCTGAAAAATGTCGCGAAAATAAAATCAAGCTTTAATTTAAATCTCGATTCGTGAAATTACTGGCCAGAGTTTCAAACTTTATTAATATTAATTTATTTGTCCGCGCATTTAAATTAAACTGTCCGTCCTTTTAATCAGTTGAACGAAAAATATCGATAATGTGATTGTTACTCCATTTAACAATTGTTACTTCCGTACATAATTTACCATCTTTGTGGCTAATTTCACCGATACCTTAATAATTAATCTCATGTTTGTAAGTATTAATATGGGAAGACATTCGCGTTAATGCTTGCTATTTCAAGACTTTCGCAGTTTTTAAAGTGCATTATAATTCTTACGGTAAAACAATTTTCTACCTACATCCAATCTTTTTAATCATATTCATAGAAATATAAATCTGCATAAATATTCACAGTCCAGTCATAATATCATTTATTCCATCGTATATTTTTTACCAAACTTTGCGAATCCATTATCTATTTTTAAATGATTTGCGACAGTTTATTTGAACTGTGTCGTAATAATCGAGCAACTGAAGAAAAATTATACTCTTGCAATGTTCTGCCTCTGTAGTCTTCACATATAATATCCTTCAAATTCCTCTAAATCACCGAACCACTCGATAAAAGGTACCGATGGCAAGAACCAAACGGAACGAGCTAGAATCGACATGAGTGAAAGCGATCCGACCAATTCGAGCAGAAATAGGCCCGTTTCTCTGCCGCGTGAAAAGAGCGAGGCCAGTTTCATGCAGGCCAGACAGATGAATGCTGGCACACTAATGAGCCGTTAATGGTAAATAAATGGACCAGTAAGCGTGCCTGCATTGCGCCAACCCGTGGGACGTGACGTCAGCCCTACGTCACCATTGATTAACGAGCGAGCTTTGTTCCTGCCGGGTCAATTACATACAATTCAGCTTCCAGTTTCACCAGTTTCGTGTCACCCTGAATCTTCGATTCTCCGTCCGTTCGGTGAACGTTGTCGTGACTTTGACACCGTCACCCTCGGGCACAAGGATGCCGGAAGCGATGCGTCGCTTCGAGAAACTTGCCAGTTTGACAGCCAGCTTGATAAACGTCGAAAGAAGGAGAAGCATTGGATAAAGAGAAAAGGGGAACTGTGCGTTTGATCAGGCTCAACTAGTACAAATTGAACCAATATTAGGTATTAATAGCTTACAGGTACTTTATAAATCATAATCATCAAACTAGAGATACTAATAAATTTTCTTGCGTTACGTCAACAAAGACAGAAAAGAAGTGTGCAATCTACAAGGTGTGTAGTCTGTGTGTAACTTGTGGATTAATTGGTATTATTAATTGGCAAATTATCGTGCACGAAGATTGTGATCAAATTTCGTTGAAGTTGGGCGATCATGAATATGGTAAGGCGGTATTAAAATGGTGTGTTGAAATGGTGTTTTATATCTCGTTACTTTCTGATGCTGTTACCAAAACTTAACATTTTGAATATATGAAACTTGAAACAGCAGCGGATCACTGGATGACAGGTTGTAATATTTTATTCAAAGATACTTTCGTCTTTAAATCTTCGTTGTGGAAGGACGAAGCTCGATCAATTGATGTTTTATCTAATTGATTTCTCATTTTGAAACATTATCAGTAAGTGAAATATATTATGACCGAGCTTTATAAATAATCTGTATTTGTTACAACTAATGTCTTCTTTTATTCAACTTTATTTTAAGTTTTGTTAGAATTGACGCGATGAGAAGATTGTCTTAGATGTTGGAATCTTCTTCACGGTTATTACATATTGATATAAAAATTATATTCGAACAAAGATCGCTATGTTTTTTATCGTTACAATAAACTTATGCTTGTATACGCTATACAGATCGAACTTTTTCCTTTAAAATTCACACGATAGCAACGTAGAGAATGATACAGGTTTGGATTATAAAATGCACCGACGATGAACTCAAAAATTACACAACAAACGCGGTAGAAAAGTTTTCTTTGAAAGAGTTTGCTCCACTCTTAAGAAACTCTCTGCATAGCATGACAGACGATAAATAAAACGAAAGTTCTAAGAACGCTGTGGCAACAAAGGAATCGACCGGGATCGTTGCAAATTTATCGAGTGACTTTGAGATTCTTCCAAAAGTTTCTGCTGGTACGACGACATTTTCCAAGAATCTAGCTTCCGAGAGGTCAACCAAGTTGTAGGCAAAAAAGCTTGGTTAGACGAAAAAAAAAAAGAAAAAAACATCATGCAACGGTGTATTGATTGCGGACTTCCGTACGAGCTCGTGGCTACATCGAGAAAAATGAGTTTCTCGGAACTGGCGCGTGTTGCGTTGTTCACGATAAGAAAGGAAAAGACGACCGGATGTGACGCAGGAGGAAGTCTGCATCCAGTGTCCGGTCCGTTATAGGGTCGGTTCCAATTAATTTACTTTCGTCAGTTGGTGTTAGGTTCCAGGCAATGAAATTAAGCATGGTCGTTCAACGAATCTAAATAATCTTTACTTAATTTTCTTTAATTCTTCTATACTCACTGTTACATCTATACAACATTGAACTGTAATAAGTTATTAATTAATTAAACGCTACACTTTATTATTTATATAGGAATGTTATTAAATTAGTTTGTAGATTACAGTATGATAAATACAATATCGTTCGCACTCGCACGAAAACGAATACAATACAATACAATTTCGCGTATTTATTTCTCACTACTTTTACGACACTACAATACAACGATCTTCACACGACAACGATAAATTCAACTCTGACAGCATTTACCGTGCTCATTTTTCCCTTAACATACCTTGGTAACGCCCACAACACTCCTTGACAACATTAACGTATCTTGACAACGCTAATAAACAATTACGCCACGTCCTTCCCTGATACCACACTATCCCACATTTATTTATTTTTATTCTATATTTGTTTTGGAAAAAAATTCATTTTAGACCATAGCGCATCATGTTTATTTTTCTTTTTACAAAAATACATGTTTATTAACGATTGATAAAAAACAATTTTTCTTTCGCGCGATGGAGATTCTAAGCGAATTTCGAGTGATTTTATGATCCGATATAAACCGCGCGAAACGCATGAAAAACAAAAACGTTACGGCAAACGCGTTTCGAAGGTAACGCGTTGTGTTAATTCAGAAATTAACTCCGTTCCATAAATGTACGCACGGACGTTATTTTATCGCATCTTTCGAGATCCGTCTGGTTAAGTAACTCCATACAGGAGAGATAAGTACGACAGGGAATCGATATGACGGGGATACATTCAACGCGTCGGAATTCTTACGATCAGGCATAAATCAGACTGCGAGTAAGCGGCACACGTTTCTTGTCGATTCTTATACAGAAAGCTTGAAAGCTCTGTCATTTGTTCCACAAGCTCCCTTCTTAATACACCGTTTTTTCATTTTTATCTCGGTAAATAGAACCTACTCTTTCTCCTCATCATCCACAGATATAGTGTATTTGTCATGGTTTTGAATTCTCGTGAAAGTGATATAATGTTGGTAAAGCTGTCACAATCGAGTATGTACGAGTCCAGTTCGAGGCGAATGTGATATTAACGAATGAGACTACGATCTTTGGTTATCGAATTCGCAAAAATTTCCCTTTCTGCAAAGTACAGCATTTCTATTGTTATTTCGTTAATTTAAAGAAATTTAACTCGATGATGAAAAATTGAACGAGCTGAGACAAGTAGCGACACGATAGAATAATTCGCGAATACCGATATTATATCAGTATGCAATATATCATATATATTCTTGCTATGTGAGATAAATAGTCGTCCAAATTATTATGAAATATGTAAACGACATAATAAGAATTAGTTTTTAATGGTCCTAATTCGATGTTTATGAATTGCATATAGAGGAAATGAAGACCCAAAAGATATTTTCTTCTTTTATTCTTAACGCAATGTAAATGAATGTTACAGATAATAAACGAAATTAAATTCCAATATACTCGTTAGCATTAATAGAAAATCTTATGCTTTCGAAGAAACTTATCTAAGAAAGTCTAGAAGCAAGGTACTATGATATAAAAATCGTTTGCTTTTTCGCTTTGAACTTAGTATGGAGTCGAAAGAGCGGAATTGTTACATAAACAAAAAAGGAATAATTAATCCTTGATGATATCAAAGTTTCATCCAAAATTTATTATAATTTGAATATGTTTGTACGTGAGTGTACGATGAGTTTAGAATAGCCATAAATTATTTATGCTATGAATATAGGATTCGTCAAAAGTTTCATCTAGTTTCTCTAGTGCCTTATCGCGCCGGTTCCTCTATCAACTTGTAATTAGTTCCCCGATCCACTTCAACGACCATCAAGACATGAATATGTATTTACTTATTAAAGACTCTTTCGTGCCGAATATATTTTCAGTATCCGAATAACTTGATTTGCATGGAGAATCTTGCTTCAACGTGTAAAATATCCTACGAAGCCGCAAATAGCGAACGAACCAACAAAGTATACGAACAAGTGAAAGTGATAAAATTAAGAGTTCCTGATCGTAATTGAAATGATATGAGAAAAATAATCGCGTTGCCGTATCAGTAAGCCCACCAATTTTCCCGGAATCTTCCACATATTTGAAATAATTAAAGAGAGAAGCAAATGGGAACCTGGCGTTTTAACGAATTGGCTAATTCTATTATTAAAATACCCGACATCGTCCGACCCACTCTTTTCACAAACACGATCCTCCTTTTCACATATTCCATAAACAAAAGCATCGATTTTACGAAAAACCTTCACCGCCTTTCGTCGAAGTTGCTTCACTGACTCCTGTTTTACGGACACTTCTTTCTCGGTAACGCAAGAGAAGAAACTGGCCGCGAGCTTTACAGCGGTATTTTACAGGCTTACGGAGTTCCCGCGAAACCGGATAGGAGGATAGGTCGCATCTCGAACGTCCCGCGTCGCTTCAGTCAATATTACATTGCTCTCGCATCCTGGCGCGCATCGGGTCAGGGTTTTTATCGATCACGAAAGCCGACACCCGATCTATGGAACATTTTCCAGCCGAGTCTCACGAGAAAATCTGTCGTGCGAATTTCACGGTTGCCGATTCGATCGGCTCGATGTTCCCACGGTGATTTCACGTCGCGAAACTTTGATGGCTGCCACGCCTAGCCGCTATGTCGAACGATAACTTGTCCAAGATCCATCTTGCAAGCGTACCGGAAGCCGAACTAGTTGTACAGCGAGTTTGTTTTATCGAATTTTCACTGAGTCTGTACACCGTATGGCTTCCAGGCAAGCTTTCTTTAGAACGATATTACTTTTTCCTCGGCGAGCATCGGCGACCGTAGCTGCCGCTACAGAGACGGGCACGACAAAATGAAAAGAAAATAAAAGGAATATTACGGTTGACCGGTCGGTCTCTACCTCAGCCTTCTACTCTCGCTTCTTTAGCTTTATTCAGAGCTGCCATTCGATTTCAATTCTCTACGATCGTGTTTCCTGTATTGAGCAACACGGACAACGTACGGAACAGGGTTTAGGGTTCTTACGAATTTGGTGATCTTCGATGACCTGGTTTTATAGTACTATGGTTCAATTTGGCGTTCTTCTTGACAGTTTGTCGAGTCAACGGAGGAAATTAATTATTTGGAGACAAGTGTTTCTTATGTTTTAAGTGCTTAAGGTGAGATCGAGTAAAACAACAATTTCTGGACAGCGAATAGTAACATATTCCTACGTTTTATATAGGTATAACGATTAATGAAAGTATTTCAATGGAAAATTTTAATATATCATGTATATTAAAACCATTTGAAATTTCATTAGCACCATAATGAAACATGCCTGTCACTATCGCGATGGTAAAATTTGAAATCAATACGTACACTATGTAAAAACATTATTGTACGTTATACATACTGATACTGTGGTTATTTCATTTGTATATTAAATTCCAGTACATATCGAGGTTTATTAACGTAGAAGATAATTAATCTTCTAAATACTTTTGTAACCTGTATCGGATGTACATATGTTTGCAATAAATATCTTGTAGATTTTGTACACATTTTCAATTGTGTTTTAAACATTACTATAGTATTCGTGACTCATTACGATGTTGATTAAACAGAATATTTTCTATGCTGCACGTAACACGTTCATGAAAATTTGTCTATGATCAATGTTCAAATACTTTCTGGAGATCATATATATTTTATTGTTTGTGGTGGTTTGTTTCTTTCATATTATTCGAAAAGACAAACTTGATTTGGCAATGTGTATGTATACAGGAAATCTATCATTTTAACGAACATATTTATTTCAACGTGTTTTTCACAAAATCGATTCTTTTATTCGTTTGTTGCAGCTTCCACTTTTTAAAACCAATGGCACGATATCATGCAAGCAACGTTAAAAGCTACGTTTAACTTTTATTCGTTTATATATCAAATTATATGTGTAATTGAATATACAAGCATGCATAAAGTAAATTCATTTGCAAAATTTTATTTATAATGAAAGTGCTTTTAATACTGTATCGTTCGTCAGCGAAATAACATTAATAATAATATGTTGACAACAAATTTCCTTTAATAATAACATTACGCATGATATAATTTAACCAATAAAACGTACGTATAATAAAGAGCCAACGTTACAAATATGATTATGATTTAATAACATAATTTCATCCTGTTAACACTTTTCTCTTCGGTCTATTCGAAAAAATATGAACGTTAAATTCGACCATAATCAGGCGCAGTATAGAGAGATCACTTCATAACCAACGACTATAGTCTCCGGTAGCAATAAAGATCACTGCGTACGATCATAGCGAGTGACTATAACTATCACTAGTTATGAAGTGGCAAATTTAGATGTCGACTGCAAGCCAAGAAGAAAGATTATTATAAATCCAGTTTAATCTATTCGTCAGTGAGGATGATTAAAATTATATGTAATAAAGATAACGAGCAATAAAATTAGGTAACGTATCTTTAATAGAATATTCCATAAAATTTTCATATACAGTATATAATAAGTACCATCTACTTCCATATGAGTATAAAAATTTGATACTATGAAAATGAAATTTATCTACATGCCTGGAATTCCTTCGTTAGTACATGGGGAAACGTACAAATATTTTTTATGGCTACTGTAAGATATTGCAGATTCATAAAAATCAGTGACCAAAATAAGCAAATTATAAGGAATTTGCCCATTGTGGAGGCATGTGCGTTAAATACTCGAAAAGAATTTATTTTTCCGTGTTTTTAAAACGAACGCAGAGAAATTAGAAATCCGCCTGAGGAGAAAGGGGAAAGGAGGAAAGAAAGGGAGGAATTTTTCGTGAGATGCCTGTGAAAAGTGTAAGTAGCACGCGATATGAAATATTATTTGCGAAGCAGCGTTTGTTATGATAAAAATAAACAATCGTGACGTTGAATAGCTCTACCTAGTGCATGTCAAGGAGATATGACAGAAGAGTTTTTGCAGTAGCACGAGCCAGTTTAAAAATTACAGGATAATTTATATCAGTATCAAGTACCTGCGGTCTCATTTCACAGTCGGAAACCTGCGACCACCGTGGAATGTAAATCCCATTAACGGACAAAATTACGGATTTAATTCAGGGATAAAACTGGTTCAGCTACATATATAAGGGGAACGGAGCGACACGGAAGGTATTTTAATTCAAACTTTCACGCGTAAATATGTCGATTAAACGTTAATTTGCGAGATGGCTATAACGAGAAGAAATCATGCCAAATTATTTTGTTTAATGAGATAGGTACGATCTGTTCGAAGGAAGTTATGTAAAATACAACGGTACGACGATAATGCGCATCTGTAATATATTTTTCAATGTATGTATTTTTAATCGAAAGAAGCTTTTGATTATTTATGATATATTTAAATGATTTACCAAATATAAATAGTAAGCATCTTTTTAATGAATTTTGAAATATACCTCACATTTATTTCAGGCAGCATTGAGATTTCTTACGAACGCTTAGCGATATCCTACAAACTTCTCAAAGACGTCTAGTAGTGCTTCACAGACATCTTTAAAACGTCTTGAAAGACGTCTTGTAAAAAGTTCCTATGTTACAAACCAGAAATTTCTCAAACTGACACAAATGTACCAGTCTTATTTATGTGTTTTCTAATAAATAATACATCTTATTATTTTGGAGAAATAATTGTGTAATAAAACATCTTCAAGTCGAAACTTATAATGTTACCCAAACACTTTATGCCGAATATTTCTAACTATTTGGAACTATTTGCTATTACTACTCATCGCATTTAGAGTAGCTGCTTGGCATGACATATCTCAACTTGGCGAACCAAACAAGTTAAAAATCCTTCTTCTCAATTTATTCGATCATAATTAAAGCCATTTGAAATTGCTCGCTACGTCATCTCTCGATCACAAAGTCATTGAATAAAAAAACAAATTTTCAATTAAAAGAAAGACAGAAACTCTGCACAAAACAACACTGTGCAACTAAATACGAAACAAAATAGCGATAAAAAAAGAAAAAAAAAGAATTGATTCGACCCACGAACGGAAAAGGTTACAACGAAACGAGGAAATGCATTTCGTTGTCGGTTAAACGCGGCACGTGAACCAGCCTTTGATCGAGCATTGGCGCTTCATTAAATCGGATCCGATGTTTACCATTACACGGACACTTGGCGAGCGATTTCCATTGTAAAACGCGATAATCGTCGTACACGTACACGCAACAACGTCGCCGTTTATTATTAATCCCCTCGCCGACGCCATGTAATATTCCACGCAATAAACGGATCCTCCCTCGGTTGGCGGGGGAGTTTGCATCACGCGGATAATCTGCTCATGTTACGAGAGAGAGAAAGAGTCGTGTGCATTTTCGAAAATCGGTACATTTTGTATGAGGCCGTGATTTTCATTTGCCGGCCGCCGGCGACGACCACGACAACGGACGCTGATATAATCTGTCCCAGGTACACGAGGAACACGCGGATTATGCATTATTAATTTTAATGGAATTCCCCTGCAGCGGTAACGAAATGTTGCTTACTTCGTGCACCGCGTGCATCGAATGGTCGGCGTCGGTGTTTCCTCCTTGTTACTCGTTTACTCGTCGTTTCTTATCTTCAAGGGTGACGGGCCGCTCGATGAGGTGGCGTGGGCCGAGAACGAGGAGAAAATGCTGATAAAGAGAGACCGTTACTTTATCTCAACTACTTTGCACGATTTTCGTCTTGTTTTCCGCTTAATCCCCTTACGAGGGTAAACGAGATGCCAATATGGCTGTAGTTCGAAGATACGGTGGAAATTGGTAGTTGGTTTTAGTGGAACAGCCGACTGAATCAGTCAATCTTTAGATAAAACAAATGAAATACTTTAGGATACGTATTTTAATATCAATTCCTCTTCTGCAGGAGATAACAATTTTTCATCGAATATTACAACCGCTAATATTTTTAAAATATACCAAATAAATATAATAAATTATATAATTCAACTTAAAATATCAACCGGGTTGCGCTATATCGTAATATATTCTGGTAGTTCATGCAATTATAAATTATCAATACTGTTTCAAAGTTCAGCATCAGATTCGAATGTTCCTTCGGCGTCAAATCCAAATGCGAGTTTTCGCGCCGCGGGAGTTCGCGAAAGGAGGAAACGTGGGAACAACGGGAACGGTATAATCCAACGTAGCTACGTGTTAAACTTGCAAGATCGTGTAGCGTTATGCTATTGCAAGTTGTGTTCCGGAAACTTGCGCGATAGCGGCCCAGGTTAATCGATTAATCCTGATCGCTAATTCGAAATACGAAACCTGACTGTTTATACTTGGCAAACAAAAACAGTTCGCTCCTCCAAGCGTTATACAGTAGTTTGCTATGAACGAACGTAATCGCGAGTATTCGAGTTAGCCAACTTTTATTACTTTTCGTGCATTCAATCGGTTGTTCAAAAGGAGTCAAAAGGAAAAGTTATTCTTCCGTATAGATCAGTGTTGTTTGAGACATGTTATAAATGATAAATTTGAATTTTCAATAAGTTTATGAGAAGCGTTTACGTTAAACTGAAACAAAAATACAGACTGGTCAGGTACTTTTATCACTTACCATATATGCTACAATAAAATACGCGTGAAAGTGTAAAATAATGACAATAGCAAGAACCATATAGAAATCCGCGATTACCAGTTTCATTCACTTAACACATATACTCGTGACGTGTACCGACATAGATTGTCTTCAATCGAATTATTTATTTTAGTCACTGATCATTATGAATCAAACTACTCTAGCGAAATATTTATATATATATTATTTAACTAATTAATTAATTAATTTCCTATCTTCCATCGTAACAAAATTGAGTTATCGTCGCTAGTAAATGGAATAAAAATTTCTACGTGAAGGGGTTAATCCTGTTGAAGGTCACCGCTTTTAAGAAAACTCTGCATCTGGTCTTTTTGGCTTTCTAAAGCACCGAAGCCATCGACAGCGCATAGACAAAAGACTGGGACGAAGGCAGACCATAAACAGTCGACAGGCGACGTTGGCTTCGGCGTTTTTCAGTTATAGAGTAACACTGCTAGCGTGCGGATCTGGACCAGTTCATATTATTATTTCAATCTTCCGTATTTCAAATATATTTTTCTACCTTATAATTTATCCACGCGTCTCTCTCATTATACATCTAATAACCTCAACAAATCCAATAAGAAAAATGTTATCTATAAGTACGTTATTCACAATTGCCAATGTACGCAATATTTCATTCTACACATGTAATACGAAATAAAAATTCTTCAACGATTTACTTACGATTCCTTTTGTCTGCGTACTTCTATTAAACGTAATGCATTCTGCAACAAAAAGAAGAGTCTTCCTTTTTTTTTTTTCTTTTTGCCTTTTTCCCCTTGCAACTTTAAAGTCGGTGCATTAGCCTGAGGCGTTCGTCTTCGAAAAAGTCGAATATTGGTGGTATTATCGGTCGAGCGGCGAGATATAGCATCGTATAGAATAGGCTGTCCAAAGGTAGTGCGTGTAAGAGAGGTTGGAAAGCGAGCGACATGTATAATGCATGCGGATGCTTGATCCGTGACCCCTAACGGTTTCTTTCAGCCACCCTTTTCCGACCATCTTAGTCGCTGCTCGTCCGGGTTTACCGTCTAAGCGACTATTTTTTCTCTAGTCCCGGCTAAATATTTAAAGGCTTTTATTCGGCTACTACATGACCGTCGTATCGTTCAGCGATCTCGTAAAAGCTTCGTACGGTCGTGAAGATGACGTTCACTTGGTCTTCCACGGCCAACGTCGATGTTTTTTCGATAGACGTGTAAACTTGCGAAATAGAATTTCGCCGATGTCACGTGACTGGACTGGCGTAACGAGATCGTCAACTGGATAATGTCCAAAAGTGATATACGGAGAAGTTGCAGACTTTGATCCATTTCTCAGAGTAACATGCAGTTTGAAATCGAATCAGAAAAGGGGACCCGTGGATAGAAATTCGATATTGACGAAGGCAAGGGAATTATAATTGGCGCGCTCCATACAATCCCGTTTGTGTCACTGGTGTCCGCTTGTTTACGTTTCTATGACGGCAAAATTTGCGATGATATGGTTAACAAAGGTTTGCCTTAACGGCTGGTGGACGTCGGTTGTTTACTTTTTATTGCCTTCTACTATCTTTTGATATCGTTATATATATGATTTCGTACGTGTTAATTCGTAACTACAAGACATTGCAGCAAGCTACAACGAAATATATAAGTTTTAGTTTGAAAGATTTCATTCTAACTTTTTCGCAGCACTTTCTCGGCGTTATAACACAGTCAGATATGAGCGATCCGTTTCCTTCGATATTCTATATCGATATAGATATATTTCTATATCTCGTAGAAAAAGAGTAAGTGAGGTGACCGATCGTTTGATTTAATTTCCGGATGGAAATCATAATTATTATAAAATCATTGCAGTTGCATCGAAAATATACTTATAAATGTGTCAACCTCGTCAATTCACCGCTTTGAAACGGTTAACCAAAAGTGATGTATTAAACCCTCGGACCCTCCGTTGAAATTTCTAAAGGAAGAAGCAGCCACTTTGATATAATCAACCTTTACATTATTCCGACCTAAAAATGTTCGTCAACGCAGCAGCGAAGCAAAATAATAGCCCGGGTACTTATTATGGACGAGAACGAAGCCAAGAATGGTATAAGGTCATTAAAAGTTTGCATTATTTAAACTTAAAGATAAATTACAAGGCTTCCGCATCCCAACGGTGTCATTCGAAAGGACAGGAGAAGACCGTAATGACATTCTGCGCTTTCACGCTTTACGGCTCGTGAGAATTTCTCAGAAAATATCTAATCCACGGTTTACGTCGCTGGAATATTAAAAATGTCCGGAATTTCCATTCAAATGAGATTTATCGGTTCCGTACGTTGTCGATCTTAAGAATCTGTTTCGGTATTCTGCAGAGACGACGATCGTCCTGGTCTGATCACGGACACGTACAAGACGACGTTGCACGGAACGAGGCAAGTATCTTCTTCTTCTAACTTTTTCTGAGACCATCCGTTCCTTTCTCCCGTTGCAATTACATTAATGTCGTGTTCTTCGCTGCAACCGCGCTAAATCCAGTCACGCAACACACAAAGGAGAATACCGTAATTTTATGAAATATTTTCTGAATAACCTTACGACAAAGAGGTGAATTAAATTTCTGGCTGGCTCCAGTACGGCACGCGTGCTACGTACAGCTGACAACAGCACCGTTGTTCTTCCTGTCTTCATCTTTGCGGTCGTGTAATCTTTTCTTCCGCCACCTTTTATTTCTCACCTCGCGTTATTAGACGCCTTATTTCCCTTCCTCGTTCTTCTGTTCTCACCTCGTTCCCATTTTCCTTACGTTTCGTTTCGTGGAAACCAGAGTTCATCTTTGTTTTCATATAGACGAATTAAGCGCGAGAGTAGAATTGTAAAATATCTGTAGTTGAGAAACAGATCGATACACCTCCATCTTTTTTTCGAAATTAATTTATTCATCATCTTGCTGTCCTTTGGTGCTTCCTTTCCCTCTCGTTCCTTTCTCTCCATCGTTTCTTTCCTTCCCTCGCCTCTTCTCTTTCTTTCTTTTTCTTACCATTTCATTCTTCAACTTTATCAACGTGACGATTTCATACGTCGTACAAAACGTTCCATATAAAACGTATAGTATTTTCAGAATAAGCTTCCACGAGGAATGCTGTCGTGAGCTTGCGTATCTCTAACTAGCGCCAAATTTGCCGATTTTACTTTATCGCCAAAAAAGAATCTTAACGTATCTTCCATTTTCTAAACAACCGTGCGGAAACAATTCTGCCTAGCAACCTTCTCCAAGCAGATCCATAATTTCTTCTTTCCCCAGCGACAATCGATCGACGCGTAGAACGCCAGCGTCACGAGCAATTGCGGCCAATCTAATTAACCGACATCCGGGACGCTTTGTGGCTCGCAGGTGCATCAAAGTCGACGACGAGTGGTTGCGGTTGGTCATGATGAAGCCGAGCCATCGTGGGGACGAGCGTCGAACGAGGAAGATCCTTTCCGAGCCGATCGACGGGCACGAGCAATGAATACGAAATTGTTGCCTCGCTGCAGGATACGAGGGACCGAGGATGCGGGCTGAAGGGCGAAACCTTTGGTCGTCTAAGCCGGTTGGATGAAGAATAGCGGCGTAATACATATTTCATCCATATTCATTCGGTGATACAGGGTTTACAGCAACGGCACAGGCGACGGCTGCTGCTGGTGGAAGGGCGCGTGAACCACGTTAAACTCTTCATAGGTGAAAGGTGGCTGATACACGTGGCACTGTCTCGTATGCGCGGAATGTCGAGCAGCGTGGAATCCAAGCCACGCTATTGAACATTGCGATGTCTCCACTGTCACCGGGTATATCGATTTCCGGGGCGATCGCCGCGTCGTTCACGCGGCTACAGGGATTTCCTGCCTGTGATTTATTTCGCTATTATAACGACGCGACGCCGCGTGCTCGACATCGATGGTTATTAAACGCGTGCTCTTCAGCTTTCTCTTTTTTAGTTTTCCCATTCAAAAGCCGCCTAGTTCGGATAGCTACGTGTCGGCCGTGGTTATGCGGTTTCGGTTTCTGTTTTCCGGCCATTTTCCCGAGAACAGAATGTATGAAGTGGCCAGTACGCTAGTGAAATTCGAGAGGTTTTATCAAATACGTATTTGTTACATTAGCCAGGCTTGAACTCTGTGTTTGGAAATGATTAATTTCAACAGCGATTACGCGATACGACGAATGTCTTGTTGAAAGATATCGAAACGTATCGAACAGAAATTAAAAATGTCAAAATATTCTGTTTATCCTGGAAAAAGAGAAATACGAACAAGCGTCGTTCTTGTACGAGCGCTTCGATCGTTAAGTATGAATCTTTCGGCGTTAATACCACACAATAGGTCAGTAACGAATAAACGGAATAAAAATGGAGAAATGTAGTATATGAAAAGCGAAGTATGTGAATACGTAACTTCCGAGTGAGCATTGCAGAATATTAAATTCTAGTCAACTCTTCGAATATAACAGAAAATGTACGGACACTGAATGCAACGGAAGCATCTCTTTTCCTCGCAACTGTGTTAAACAGAATCTCACTAACAAACTTCATCGCGACGTTATTTACCATCCGGTTAGATACGAAGTTGCGACTGGTCTCCTCGAATATCTTCAGATAAGCGCGGCGGTCGTTTCGATAGGAACGCGCCCGTTTCGGACTAATTGCGAAACAACGTAAGTTTCCGGCAGAGCAGAAGCAGGACAGCCGCACTTGAATGAAACACAACCGTTGAAAGTTATTATTCCAACGAGTGGCGCGTTCTCGTGGATCGTCCGACCATAAAAAACTAATTTACCTCGAGGAGATGGAGACGAAGAGGCAGGCAAATGAAGTAGAGAATTGACACGGCTGGAAGGCCATCTTGAATAGCTTCGTTCTCATAGGCTGTGTTCCCCACGCCATGCTACCCGCCTATATCGTTTTAAAGACGTGCCACGAAATAAGTTTATAAGTAGCCTGTCGAGAATTTCGTCAGACGCCGCTCTCCTAAGTAGTTGCCAGGTAGTTTGTACCGACGAAGTCAAGCTCCTCTCGACGTATAATATTATTATGTAAGTGCGGCAACGTTATACTTCGACCGATCTTTTCTATTCTTTTTCTCGATTTTAATTTTCAGACTTTCGCTTCTAATTTTACTATTTTTCTATCTGATTCGTAATAACGAGACTCACGATCTTCGTGTACAATCATGCTCGTAATAAGAGTAACGTATGGAAACTAGAATCGCAGAGAAAATTCGTAATACAGTGATTGTTCGCGATATCCTTTCTAATGAAAACAGACGATAGCTTAACGTGGGAGACAAGCTTGGAAAGGTCGATCGATTAAGGCGATTAAGTTAGAGCGTGGACACGTAGTCGTTGGGAGAATTCTCGCGTAGATCGATAAGGATTTGCCGAAGTGCATCGGAAAGTTTTCGAACCTAAACTATGCATAGCGTACACCCTACGAGAGTCAACAACACTCGCAACGAATGCATTATAGTAAGCCGAGGAAAATTATTTAAAAACTTTCAATACAAAGTTCAGAATTTTGACACGCAGAATTCTTACCCTTTCTTGCTCTTCTATCTACGAGTGTTTGTTCGTATAACGCAAGTTCACATTTGCATAACTGGATTCGATCAACGGAAGTTCGTCGAATCTGATAGCGACTAAAATTGCGCCAAGATAACCAGTTCTATCGAATATAGGATATTAAGAAAAGGTGAACGATATTTATAAAATTAAGACAGCGAAGTTCATATATAAAAATAGCATTTGCGACTCATTTTTCAAGTTATAAGCGATTTAGTTCCACGCTAGAAATATACCGATAGCTGAAAAGACCGATGAATCAGCTGACGGATTTTTCTTTGCATTTCATCTACACTCTGTGCTTCTCATTTCAGACGAAACGAATGAAAGTAGAATTGTTAGCTGTTATATTGAGTTCTATTTACCTAATTTCGTCTATCCCCTTCTTCGTTCTCTTGATGTCTACCTTGACGACCTTTTTAACATCTCAAATATTGCTCCTTATATTTGTCTTTTTTTGTTCCCTTCTTTTGTCTTGATATCTTAAAAAATCCTATAAGCGCGCAACGACAGTTTATGTATCGTGTACAGTTTGACGCAAGACCTGAGGTTGCTTCGAAGTAAATAAAATCCTTCAGGCCGACAATGAGAGTTTGGCGAGTAGCCATTTGGCCGCGGTCGACTTTTATTTCAGACGTGAAAGTTTAAATGCCGCGTTCACCGTTCACCGCTAAACCACCATGGCTTCCTAGATTGACGTGTTTTTCGTGTTTAAAAGCGCACACGGCCGGAAGTAAAAGTATATTTGTTCACTAGGCATTGGACTGGCGATCGTAAATCACAGATTCACTGGCTCCCATTATATCATGCGTATTCGCTGTTCTTCCTCAATGGAAATTGCACCGAACTTTTGTCTAGCAAGCCTTCGTAATCGCTTTAAAAATTTATTCAAATCGAACAAATGACAATTACGAAAGTGGTTTAAAGTTCTTTAGAACTTCGAATAATATGGTAATTGTTAGTAGTTGCTTCGCTTCTCTTCATTTCTAAATAAATAAAAAAGGCACGATGACCCGATTCTTTTAACTTCCTTCTTCATTTGAAAAATGGTACCTAGCCAGTGAATTAGGGCCACGCACGAGTCTCACTTTTCTAACGATAACGCTACAACGAATGGCGGATTGTTCTTCATTTATCCCACAATATTTGAGTTGGTTCTTTAGTTTAAAAAAAAATGTTTCAAATAAAAGCTGATTTATATCAAATGGAGAATTTACATGATGATGTTGATGATGAGCGACTCGTACATCATCCCATAAGTGACGCATATATGGACAAAAATTGGAATCAATTTTGTTAAATGCATCTGCATGTTTTTAGCAATTATAAAAATTAAGGTTCAGAATTTCGTCAAGACGAGAAGTCTGATTAATTATTTCTCACACGGCGCGTTACATGTCTTCTCGATGAAAGTAACGACGAAAACGAAACGCTTCTTCGCGCATCGACTACGACGGCGAGAGCAACGTTCCCCTGACTCGTTGTCGAATTTCTCGTTTTCGAGAAAAAAGATATAACGTCGCGCGTGAGCAAAGCTGCTGCAGTTGCGAGGGGTGGCGAAATTTGCTTCCACGTTTCGAGAGTGTGAGGGGGAGAAGAATTCACCTCGAGGGAATTCAAATATACGCTAAACTTACCCGTACCACCACTCCCGACCACTCTCTTCCTCGCTGCCTCACCGTCTGATCCTGCGACCTTCTTGCCGCGACACGAACTACCGACTATTTACCTCCGTTGCTACGAGCGCCATGGCTTTTCCTGTAATTCACAGGCTGAAGTATTTTCGGCACGATTCGTCGTCGCCGTTTTAAAAATAAGATCGAGTGCAAGTATAGCGTGTGCGGGTTTCTGTCTGAAAGTCATTCGGTGGAAAGTCGTAGTTATTAGCGCTCGGTGCGATATTAAATTGTTACTGTAATTAATTGATTACTAATTGATTGGAAGCGATTAATTTATTAGGCGGGGAAGATGAATTAACTCGTCGTTTGAATGTGTTGTATGATAACTGTAATATATTGTATGATATATCTATAATATAGTATTATATACTGAATAAACGATATACTATAATAGTAGATGATAATATGATAATACGATGATTATTTTCTTAAAGATTCCTATTTCTTTACATGTAATTCTATTTCTGTTAAAAATAAATCATATTGTATATTTATATTCGCGGGCATTACATCGTAAGTGAAATTCATTTGTTTTTATATCCGAAGAACTTTCAGTTATACTATAAAGAATAGGAAGAGCTTATCGTAAGAAAATAGAGGATGAACACGGATGAAGGAAGAACGAAGGGAATGCGGATCGATAATAAGAATATAGAATAACCAATTTACGTTACAACTCCTATGTCTCTCGACTTTGTCAAAATCTATCACGAGAGTGGCGTGCCTAAATCCAAGTAATAACTTCTATAACGACATATTAAACGTTCCTTCTCTTCCTCAACAACCGTTCGATTGTTTCCATCCACTTATTTCCCTCTATTCTTCGCTAATGCAATCAGGATACTAGAAAATACAGTGTGACGTCAATGGCGGAGTTTGTGGCAATAAATATTTCCATTAGAGGTAAGAATTGTAAATTGGAGGGCTCGTGACTGGAAAGGTCAAACTCCTCTTCCCGGTATCATTAAAATGAACGATTGAGCGGTCTATCGTTTCGTGGCATCGAAAAGAGAAGGGTTGATGGAAAGGGTGAGTGGAGGGTTGCGGAAATATAAGCACTTTTGCCTCGTGCCTGCCTCGTTTCTATATCTATATATCTATATATATATACACACATACCTTTACTCAATATTGGTTGAATTATTGTGCCTGCCCGTACGAACTACTCGCGTGCTTCGTATCGAGGAATCAAGTTACAAGCTGCGCTTCCATTTTGTGCAATTCCGTTTGCATATAGACACGTTCCTTGATAACTGCCGCCATGTTCCGCAGGATTTACGATCCGCCCGGTAAATGTTGCCGGAGGCAGGGTTCATCAGGGGAATATGTGCTTACGTATAAACACGAATCTTAGAACAATTCCACTTCAGGAAGTAGTTCGCCGGAGCCAGCTCCCACGTTGCTCAGGAACCGTGTCCGATACAATTTTCGAATACAACGGTAAGGTTGCGATGGGTGTACAGGGCATTTTCTTTATCTCGTATTGTTTGATATACTTTCTTCTCGAAGGGAATGTAAAAAATGAAAAGTCTGGAGATAAGGCGATCTTACCGAATCATCGTACCTTTTATATTCTATAGTTCAAAATCAATTAATCTTCAAGAAGTTCATAAATGTAGCCACTAACTGCATTCGAGCTTCAATTTACTACCGTCGAGGAATTTTTAATTCGACGCTCTATGGAATACCTTTTCACCGTTTGTTGCAACTTCCTTGCACATTCGATTTTCCAACTTTGCGGCAAAGGAAAGTTGAGAAGAAGACGGTTCGGGAAAAAGGTACAGCTGAGGTAAAGGGAAGTGCATTCCGTCCAGGGACTTGCCAGTGGACTCGTCAATAAGGTTATCCAGTCGACTCGTGTCTTAAAAGTAGGAACGATCGATGCTAAAACCTATGAACTATACGTGGAAACCGATGACTAGGGCAGAAATTGAGAAAATGGGAACTGAGAGTGGAAAGAGTAAATGTCTTCGCGTTTTTATCAGCACCTTATTTCGCTTCTACTTACGCTGCAACTATTTACTATATTTCGGTTTACTTTGTACTTAAGATCGCTTCTCCACTTGTATCGCTACGAATTTCTTTCATACAGAGCGTTTCGCTAAGTGCTTAGAATCGTTGAAAACTTCTGTTTGATTTTACTCTTCGAGTTTATGAAGATTAAATTCCGTGATGGTGGTGTCTATTCAAAATTTTAATTTTAATCGTTCGGAATAGAATTAAGAAAAGAAACTTTTTTATCTGCAATGTAATTGATGTAAATTGATTTAATTGATGTATGTATTATTACGCGAGAATTTTAAAAGAGGGCACTTTAGTGTAAAAGTACCAGGACGCTCTTTGTGAAGTTCTTTTTTATCATGCATTTTCTTCCTGGAATATTACCCTTTAATCATTATAGCTATTTCTATGTGAACTGGATATAGTCGATAGATCGACTGTCAGACAAAAACGCGATCCCTTGAAAGCTACGCTCTACTTCTAAGGCATGGCTATGCATCTGTGCGTAGGATTGCAGAATTAATTTACAATCCGGTCTTCTTGTGAGACCGATTTTAAATACCAATAAAGAATAATTACTCGTAAAAATCTATTCTGTTAAATACAAAATACGAACCAAGCAAAAAGACTCAAATGCCTTGATCAGCAGAAGAAGAATTTTGAATGTCTTTATAACTGAATAAAAATTGGTAACTAGTTTTAACAAATTATGCGCTTTCATTGACTGTAATTTGCAAAAGGAACTCAACTGTATATTACTCGAATACAAGCGGAAGCAACACGAATGCCACCCTCTAACAGATTCCAATAGAAATTTTTCCAAAACGAAACGTATGACACTGATATTTTCAACGAATCGATTATCCATCGAAATGATTAACTTCAGATGAATTTGAGCCAAGTGGAAAACAATTACTCGTATTCACGATACAGTAATGATAATACCATTAGCATTTATTTTCGAAACTGTGCTTTCAAATTTACAATAACCCAACAAAGGAAAGAAGAAGAAATACGTTTTAAACGTCAGCTCCGAATCGTCCGTCGAAGATTCTTCTCAAGGTGCAATCGGTGTCTTGAATTCACCGACATCGAAATCACTTTGAAACAGTCACGTGGCACGCGAACTGCGTCAACATCAAATCAACACCACCCACGTCGGTCCTCGCAGCTAAGTTACTCTGTTCGAAGCTCTTCTCGCATACTGAACAGCCTCTTAGCGCGAACAGGGTGTTTTAGCAAAGTGCCTTCGCGGCAGCTACTTAGGTATGTAACGTGGCGTCTCAAGTTCGTGCACGTCTTTGACACCAACCGGTAGGAAATACTTTTGCCAGATCCTTCAGCCTGCACCGTCTTTTCCTGAGACAGACGAAACAAAAGAAGCAAAGATTCGTCGGTAATTAGCGTAATTGTTTTCGCGCCAATTATCTCGTGCATGAGAAACGTGTATGTGTAAAGACAGGTTTATTAAATTTGTTAAGAATTATTAGTTGCGTTATTCTGGAAAATATAGTCTGCAATTTCTGTTCAATTTTAGAATATTCGTCCTTAGATACATTTTCTCTTAGAAATATGGGAAATGATATTTTAATGCCACAAGGCACTGAAAAATGTATTAAGTTTTATTCTTCGTTATTGGCAATCGTAACACTCAAGGCAGTTAGCTTGTTTGAAAAAGCTACTGAATAGAAATCATGGCAGTACCAACGGGTGGTGCAATAATACGATAAAATATATATGTTCAGGTACGGTATCTGGGATAACCGTACAAATTCATATCCACAATGTACGCACGATTCGTGATAAACCGCAGGGTATGCTAGTCGTGATAAGCTGGTCGCCGTATCTACTGTAGGATATATGCATGTTTGCTTTTCTTTCGTCAACTTTTATTATGTATATTATAAATATAAATATGTGAGAAATATGCGGTATTATCGATGTATTATTATTAGTTTATTATCACTCTGTGAAAAACCTTGCAAACGTAGGCAATGGACATCGATATTCCGAATAGTTATAAATAATTAACCTAATGAAAGTTTGAAGAATAAGAGAATTTGCTATCCGAAAATTCGAGACTCTAAGTTTTAAAATTAAACCTTTAAAACCCATTAACTATTCGCATAATGTTGTCTCTTTGCAATGGAAGCAAACGCTGAAAGATTGAAGAATAAAAATTGACGGAGAAGAGTATTAAAGAATTTAAGTGATATCACTTTTTAAATTAGATGTAAATGTTTGAAACGATGAATAGAGGCGAAACGAATGATAGAACAATACTTGAGTGATTTGAATAAAAGAATGTCAAGAGTATTTCACTAAACGGGACATTCTGTGTCGCTAATTCATTTTTTATTCTCTTCACTGGAATTCAACGAATAGATAATTGTATAATTAAATTTCTAAAAAAATAAATTTCAGTATCCGGCGATTTTATAAATTGAAGCGTAAAATATGCGGCGTTGTAGAAAATATTATAAAAATGAAATAAAAGAAAACGATAAGTTGAGAACAAAACGTACCACATATTTTTAATTCATCCACACGATTGCTTAATTATTGTTTAATTATTGGCGTTACATTATTATAAAGTGTATATATTTTAAAATTAATAATCTGCCAGTAGAATAACGTGTCCATTTACCAGTAAACTGGCGGTGTTCATAAGATAAACGCAGTATATCACTCTAGTTTCTACTACGAAATGACTACATTAAAACTAACGAAGATACATACAACTTTCCTCGTCGCGAACTTCATGAACTTCGCAAACTCCGTGATAACAATTTGTTGTTTCACGATGAATAATGTAAACTTTCAACGTCACGCGTTTGTCAATGGTCCAAGTGGAGAACATGATTTCCGCAGAATATTGAGCAAAAAGTTCTCGGTCTGAGATTTTCGCGCTACGTCGCGGTAAGAAACATCGTGATCAATCCAAGTCGTGATTGATAGAGAAAAGTAGAAATCTGGAGACAGAGACGTCAATGATCTGTAGCTACGAAGCTGTATAGAAACGGTTAAGATCGATCGTGATGGATCGAGGGATGAAAAAGTTGTAAAACTGCTCACGCCATCAGGAAGTCGTGTACGATAAAAGTACGAACTTTACTTTAACATAATATCGCGTTTTTCATTGAGTATCTTTTGATATCACGATATTTTAGCCTTTCGCTTTATTATTCTTTTTCTCTCGGTTGACATTTGTTTCGATCGACTAAATTAATTACTGTTAAAATCTTTTTATCTTTTCGATTATCCCACCACCACCTTTCGGTACATATCGAATAATCGAGTAAACCGGATATTTCGTTGCAATAAGATCTCACACTCGACAACGTCATCGTTGAAGCAAAAACTCTGAAACAAGAGAAGCAAAGTAAACAAAAATTCTATCCGTCTACGGAGGATCAAACGCCTACACCATTAATCAGCATGGGCTGTAAATTTTTCTGAACGACGAAAGCTAAAGGTCTATCGTGATTTACACAAGTAATATATTATATGAATAATTGAGAAAGCACGGTTGAATGGAGATTATCTTCTGCTGAATGCCGAAGCTGTTACCGTCGAAAGTACAGACAGCGCGATGTCGCTCTGAATAATCTTTTCATTATTCAGGTAAATCTAGATCATAAAATTCGTGGAATTCTCTATGCAACTACGCGTACGTAATGAGACACGAAAGATCTGATACGCTCATCGTGAGATACGATTTCTAGAAAACGAAACATAAAAAGTAACGTGTTTCGTGTCCGCGCCGATTTGAAAACTGGTTTTCTACGGCTTGCTATACATTTAAATATACGATTTTAGCGTGCTATCGGCTTGTATCGCGGTCTTTTTGTACGATTAAGGGACAGAACACGTCAAAATGTGCTTTCGCGTTTAGCGCCGTAGATAAGGGTTAATTGGACAAGATTACGCTTAATCGATAGATCGTGCGATTTAGTTGACAGCAATGCGCGTTACGGCCTCTGAAGCGAATCGATAGCTTCGCCCGGTTTATTTCGATAAAAATTCGCAATATCATCAAAGGCATGTTCCAGGTCTGTTTCATAAATATACTATACGTTAAACATATGCATTCACGTGTCTTCGTTTTCCAAGAATTTAAATAACGCTTCGCTTTGGAATAGGAATGAGAATTTACCAAGATTACTTCTACCTAATTATTAAGGTATAGAGGAGAGGATTTTCAGAGAACAAAAAGTTGAAATTTATTTACAAATTACCTAAATTTAAGGTTACTCTCTGAAGGACTCGACAACATACTCGCTTGCTTGTTTGTTTTTTTCTAATCGCTTCTAATCGCTTGTAATCGCTTGTGTCTCAACTGAGACCTGGACGCCCTTCGACGCTCACATACACTTTAGGGAGGGGATGCATACACGTGCTGCTCGCTCTTCGCTGTCTCACTGCCACACGTACAATATAAATGTACTATCTATTTAACACTAATAAATAATAGGTAATAGATAATACGGTGGCATGTGTTTTAATAAAACCCAGTGTTTCAATATATCGGTCTGTCGCGTAAATTTTGATACTTTAGTCGATTTGGAAAATTAGCGTATGAATGCAGTATGCGACTGAATTTGTCTTTTTACCAACTCCTTATTACGATAAAAGTACACGTTGTGGCGATTAAAACAGTGTCAACGATCTTCCAAGGAAGTTGCTTCGCTGCGTATTACTTTAGGATTTACCGAACACTAAGAACCTGAAGTTCCTGAAATTTTTATCGAAATTCAAACAGAATCGGAACGATTCCGCGAGAAGAGTTAATACGCTCTGCAGTTTGTGAAAAATTCAATTCCACGGAAGGGGGTCCGAAGATCGAAATCCAGGCTGAACGCTCCATATATCACCGTTTCGATTTTGAAAGCGAGCCCGCAAGATCGCGCGCAAAAAACGATTTTCGACAGGAAACGCGTCACCGCCATTATATTCGATGAAAGGTAGGAAAGTGGAGGATTTTCGAGGATTCGGGGATTGGTGGACGCTTGTGTTCCTTCAACGAGGCCTTTGTCAACGAGTAGGCCGAAACGGGTTACGAATGATTGGTTGAACAGGAGCTGGAAAGCATTTACGAAGGATCAAAAACGCGGCGATGTCAACCCGTGACAATGCAGTCGCCAAATAAACTGCCGCATCTCCAAAACAATTTTTTATACGGCAACGATGCCCGTTATCGTTCCAATAGCCGTTATATGTAGGCAGAGGCTTCTGGGTCCTGTAAAAAATATAGGTACAGGCCGGTCTGGAGTGCCATTCGGCTGTCAATGACGCGTTACCTGGACTTTCATCGATAGATTCATATTTTTTAATGTGATCGATCCCGTCTACGTGTCAGATATTTATTTGTTGTTTCGTTTGATTAATACATATGATTTTTCAACGATATAGATCGAGGTAGGTATGATATTGCACAGATTCTCCTATTACAGGAATTGTATAAGCCCCTCAAAAGTCAAACTGATCAACTTCATTTTTTGCGAATTTCTCAATTTCGCTGCTCAAGTGAAATACGATCGATGTTTGATCGTCAGAACAGAAAATAGCTTACTGTGAGATAAATTTAAAATTTCAGCACAAAACATCGACCTAAACTAATACGTGAAACTGAATTAACGCAAAAACGTCGTTCCTGCCTAATCCAAAGCAAATTCAAGCCATCTCTCGCCGCATTGATAATATTCGATTATTCGATTATCCTCGAAATGGAAGATAACGCTTAGATATAAGTATTCTTCGCTGTCGACGATGAATGGAATTGAGCTAACAACGAGCGATGGAACGCGTTAATTCGTCCAGCTTAATTCCTATCACGGACCAAGGTTGCTGGTGTTCGATCGCCAGACAATAACGGTAACACATCGAACGAATTTGGGGCTCCGATTGACTCGCAGCCTTGAAATACGAAATCGAATTTGCATTTCTGGAATTCCCTTCGATTCAAGCTACGAGCAAAATTTATCGAGGTGACCGGTCGACGGTGATTCGGTGAATTCACGCGTTTCCCGAAGATTGAACCAGGTCAGGTTTGAGGGACGTGGGATCATCGTTAAATCGTATCGTTATAAATGGAGATTCACGGATCATTAATATTACCTTATAGCCGTCGTGTGTACATAGCACGACAGGCTGGATCGATTAATTGGCTAATTATTCGGATTCCCGCATTAATAGCGTAACTACCTGGGTCGATGTATATTATATATGTTACATATACTATATATATATACATACACTCATGTATGTGCGACAATTTTTCGTTAAAATTCAGTAGAAACATTGTAGCGTTAACTCTTTCGTTAATAGCTGTTGCGTATACGCAACATTGTCTCTTTGTATGTTATCAATTAACTAAATGGTACACGTACATATAGGTGAATTAAACGCGATTAGACACATTTTCCGATTTTATAGTACAGAGATTTTGAAAGATGAATCAAACGGATATTAACAAAGCGATGGTATATTCGAAGTTACAAAATTATTAATTTGCAAATATATCCTCTTAAACATTTTAAAAATATCAATGGCTACGATATAAATTTCATCGTTGATTATTTACGAAATAAAGTATCATCATTTATTCACCTATTTTTAAAAGGCTTTTATCTCTTTATTTTATCCGTGCTTAATTTCTAAACTATCTACATAGTTAATGAACATTTTTCTAACTGTGTACTATATATGTTGTATAACGTTTATGTACAGAGGAAAGAAATTCTGTATCATCAAAATTGAAACGATATAAATGAAAGGTATTTTATTTTGTATCAAATAAGAGATTGATAATTTATGGACGACAGGTGAGACTTTTAAAATCTTTACGTAAATTAAATACATTTGTTTGCCACCAGCCATCCTTTAAATTCATACAGCACGTTCTCATCGCACAATTCCTGTGAATCATAGCCCGCTTTTCGAACAACAACGAAAAACAACAAAAGTTGTTAATGTCTTTACGATCGTGAAATATTTCACACCGAGAGTTCCGAATTTGAAAAAAAAATGACGTCGAAAAATCTCTGTCCGATAGACATATACAAATCCATCGATTTTTGATTTGCTCTTCTACCGAAATAAATCGAAGCTTTTTCCGAAAATCTATATAGCGTAGTCGCGTTAGATTTCAAACAAAACGTTCGTTTTCACGAAGTAGTGTTGGCCAACTAGTATACTCGTACTATACATTCAGATGTTGGTGCGCGTTCCCGTCCAAGCCAGCAAAACCGGACGAATTTACATTTTCGCCGTATTGCACGGAAAATGAGTGCCTCGTAACGAACTGTTTAGCTCGCAAATTATACGCAACATGGGGTGCGCCGCGAGTGTTTACGTACACACGCCGCGTTTCTAGCCGCATGTTCGCGTTTTCAGCTTGAATTATGCGTCGTTTCGTTATCAATTACGCTTCACCGCCACGCCTCGAAATATAATACCTGTCAAATACGGAAAACAACGTCGAATGATCGTGTCCAATGATCTATCCTAACGAGTTATCGTCCCGGTACTGTTATGCTGTTCGTGAGTTCAGTCCAATCGAATTTATTTGGAATTAAAATGATTCGGATCTTATTTCTCTGATCAATTTATACTGCATTTTGAGCTTGTGATATATTTTGGAAAATAGTTATTTATATTTCACAAAAACGGATTTTTTATCGGTTTGCTTTTATAGTATACTGTTTTGTTTTAGCTGTTGTTGACGACATTAGATGTTATTAGGTTGTCCGAAAAGTTTCTTTCGTTTCATAAGGTGATAATGGATGAACAACAATTTCTGTTTTGTATTATTTTATTGAATTAGGTGTGATGCATTTCGTTCTATTTCTATTACTATATTTGTGCGTAATTCGATAAACTAATATAAAACAAAAAACATTGTGCGTCTATTATTTCCTTATAAAACGAAAGAAACATTTCGGACAACCTAATATATAGCACAGTCGTAAATTAAAGCATCAAATATCGATACGCACTTTGTAACGTCTTGTAACTATTCTTAAATACACTAATTTCATACGTATCCGAGAGATTTATATTCTTTATGTTTATTCTCGACGCAAACTCTTGGAAACGTTAGGAAAAAAGTTCACAGTGTTTCATGTTTAAATTATATGACTCCAAACGGGGCTTGAGGTCATCGTGTCCTCAAAACTCCTTTAAAATATTCTCAAAAGTAAAAAAAAAAAAAAACTGTAAAAAGAATGTAAGTTTTATTCTTTAACAGATTGTTAATCTGTTATTTCCACCTTTCTTACTTGTTATGTTACCATACATCTACCTATCGTACATCTTCTTATTTAATAGCACTAGTAAATCCATTCATAAAATTACAAGTCATATTAGATCTGATTTATAGCACTGATTTATAGTATCACTAGTGTCAGGACCGAAACATGGGTCAGGCATGGAAACGTGGCATCGATTTATGGATATACAGAATTTTCAGTAAAAAATTGAGATCAACCGATGTGTTGTTGGATAGTTACGTAAGTCCCGAGAGATAAGTAAACGTGGAGAAATCAATGTCATGAGAGAAAATATGGAGATTTATATAACAATCCAAATGAAACTTACAAATTATATAAATCTCGATATAGTTTTACCCACAGATGGAAGAGTTCTCTTAATTAGAAATGCCTAGTCGATAAGTAAGTCTTTGATAGTTTAGTAAATGTTATTTAAAGGTTGATCAAAGATCTCCATTAAAGAGAATTTCTCAGTGTTTAAGTTACGATTCTGTCGGATTAGAAACTGAATTCGAACACAGTTAGGACTCTGTGAGCACGAAGACTGAATCCAGGATCTTTAATCCTTATCATTTTATATGTACATTCTATATTTATATGTCGAGTTCTCATTGGGGTTAGGGGCGGATTAGCCATTGTTGTTATACAATATATATGATATTTGCTGGTACAAATATGATTAGTGGCGATTAGATACTCGAGATGCTAATGACAATGATCTTAGGTTTAACAACGAATCCACGGTCAACGGGATAGCAAATACGTTTTCTTCCAAAGTCTAAGTCGAACTGAACTTACTGGTCCACAATTCAAGTGCAACTCAACTTACTTTTCCACAGTACAAGTAGACCTCAACTTGCTTGTCCACAGTACAAGTAGAACTCAACTGACTGCACAGTTCAAGTGGAACTGCCTTATATACTCTTTTCCGTACCTCTCTGTACCCCTCGGGTCGACAATATTTTTAAGAGGAGCTATACAATTACTCCATACCTCTGTTAGGTAAAAACGTCCATCCCGTGACCGTGGCTACGTTCAGCGACCCGTTGTGTCACCTCGAGCCCAAGCCCATTGTTATAAATCTCGACACACATAATCGGATTAAATCATAAACAACTACTTCTAAGTTTTGTTATTTAGGTACAGCTATAATGAAAAGTCTAGACTAAAGTATTGGGGGTCTTTCTAAAAATCCCAAAAGAAAGGCTCCGATGTCCTTTCATCCCCGACATATATATATATATATACGTTAATATATATTAATATACTAATATATTATATATATACATTAATATATAGGGTGGTTGGTAACTGGTGGTACAAGCGAAAAGGGGGTGATTCTACGCGAAAAAAGAAGTCGAAAATATAGAATAAAAATTTTTCGTTCGAGGCTTTGTTTTCGAGAAAATCGACTTTGAATTTTCGCTCGGTACGCACGCACTTTATCGCGTCTCGTTATAACGGATCTCACTGTAGAACGTTGTCTCGATGGATGTTATCGTAGTTTAAGTTTGTTTTTGCCATAACGGAAGATTACATAACGGAATACATAATGAAATAATATGAAGTAATCATAAAGTTTATTATTACAAAAATTGCTGAAAATGTTGCCCATTCTGCCGAACACATAGTTCTGCTCTTCCAATTAAATTTCTATGAACACTTTCTAACGTATTCGATTGTTTTAAAGTATGAAAGGCTACAATAATCTTTTCTTTCAATTGCTTGCAACTTGCGATTTCTTCGGAATAGACGATTGATTTAATATGGCTCCATAAATAAAAGTCAAGCGGAGTTAAGTCAGGAGAGCGTGGTGGCCAAGCTATTGCTCCAGCACGACCAATCCAGCATTGGTAATGTTGGTTTAAAAAATCTCTCACATGACCCTGTATGTAATATATTAGTATATTAATTAGTATATTATTAGTATATTAATATTTACATATATACATACGTACATATAATTGATAAAAATCCAATAAAAGTAATTAATGAGGTAAAATGATACGTTTCGTCGGTGTGCTAAGCTACGCACTTATATGATCTACCAGAATTGTATAAATCAACCCTTTTCAGAGTGTGCATTAACCTAAATGCCGCACGTTTCGTCTCCGTGGAGGATTCGTAACAATAGCACCTGAATTATGGCAATAACGCAGGGAAGAAGACAATACCGTGTAAAAGGCTTATTGTGTGAATGGCACAACTCACAGAGATAAAACTTTGTTCTAGATTCTTCTATTAAAAGTAAATACAGTAGATCTTCCTGAACATTTGAACCTTCAATATACGAATATCCTACCATTTCAACGTTCTATTGCTCGAACAGAATGTCCGACAACACAGAAAGGACGTAACTCTACAGAATTGCTCGTGTGAAAAATGTATGTAATTCGGTAGCCGAGAAAGTATAGAATTCTTAAGCGTCGAAACAGGCTGACAATTTCCCTGATCTGTAACTGAATAAATAAAATTTCGTACAGAAAAATTGACAACTCTGTTATTAAAAAATTCCATTATCCGGAAATTTTTGTATATACGGAAGGCTGCATTGTATTTACCACGATAAATGTTACACTGAGTATAGAAAAAAACCAATATAACATCTGTAATCTCGTTCTATATTGAACTTTGTTCAACATTCAAAATTTTAGTATCCAAGGAAAACTCCAATTTTCAAACAGATAAAATGCGAGTGCCGTCAGAAACAAATGTATTTTAACTTTCCATTGGTTAACGATTACAGAACATTCGACAAAAAATAAAATGCTTTTTCCGATACAACAAAATTTCGGTGTTTCATGCACGCGTTCTAAATTCCACATAAATCGCATTCATTATCGATAGAAAATGGGAATAACGAATAACTAGAGGATGAGAAGCGTTTAAAGAAATTCTATCGTGGTCGTTCATCGGTAAAAGTCAAACGGATGACTTGTTCGCATGCGTAACGCGTCATCGAGCTCTCATCGTGGCTTTATTCGCGCCTCATTAATGGTATTCGGTGACAAATAAAATCCTCACGTTCTCCATTCGTGACGAGTGTCAAAACACGTGAAACGTTTGACGAACACCAGTGAAATATATACGTTTTGCAACAAACGTTAACCTAATGCCTGTGAGAGGGAGAATGGAACAGCATGCTCGTTTTTAAAGAACGTATGCGGGATGTATATACGAAAATAAAAAATAAAAAAATTTTAAAAATAAAATAAAAAAATAAATAAACTTCTGGAACAAAACTTGTACGTATCTTGTCTTACGGTCTTTTTTAATTTTATTATTTTGTTGGAGAATTATATTGTTGGAGCTAATGGGAGTAAGCATCGTTTGTATCGTCAGATCATCGGACTAATATATTTGTTTTTATATTTTTATATTTTTCAATGAAATAAAGACTGTTTATGGTACCTGTACATACCTATGTTTAACACACAAAATCATATATTTTATCATACCCTTAACATTCAAACATTTCATGTGTACATCTATAATTCTACTGGAAAAAATTCCATTACATTTCTAACGCTCCAATAATTTAATATTTATTTACATAGAGTTATAGATTTCCTTTCGTCGTGTAATAGCCCATCATCGATAACCATTCGTCGTAATAAAATATGCAGATGGAACATTCAGTTATTTAGAACGCGTTTTATGTTCTCCAGGCATTCCTCGCGCGTGTCGCGCTGCTTTTTCGTATACCACCACCATTATTGCTACGATTCTTCCGCGCCATTTCTCCATTACAGCTGTTGGTTCGCGTCGAATACACGACACAAGCATTTTCTCCTCGATGCCAGGCTCACACATATTTTACATGGAAAATTCATTACAGGAACAGTTCGTTGATCAGCGATGGATAGAATATTGGCAGGCACTTCCTCGCGCCAACGATTCCAAAATTACATCGTACATAACGCAGGGCTTTCTATGTGCTCTGAAATAGATGAAATGAAACGTATGCAACGCTATAAATATAGACCAACCAACGTGATGAAAATGGCTAATTCGTCATTTGTCAGAGAAATTGCATAGATTCGCAGGAGTGTACTTTCGGGGATTTGATTGACTTTTAATAAAATACACACGTGCAGTTCGAAGCTGATCTATCTCTTTGCATCATATACGAAGAGCGTATGAAAAGAACATAATAAGCGGCTTTTAAATTCAATAGGCTGTTATTCAAATTCATATCACTTTCATTTAGTTCGAGATTACATATGTACAAATATAAATATATTTCACGCACTATCGAATATTTCGAAAATATTGACCGTCGTGGTGTTAGATACAGTACTCTTATTTATAATTGCATTTGTATCTTTTTTTCTTTCTTGAAATTATACACGGATTATTGAATGTCAAATATAGAGGAAATTAGTGATAAGTAATTGCGTACGTAACGATCTGTAGAATTAAATGTAGCGTAATTGTGGCAGTCTTTTTGCGAATAAAATTATTCACGATTCAGTAGTTCGAAGTACTGAAGGGAATGATTAAACAATTTCGAATTCAAAATATTCGTACAATTTATCGATTGTTGTGACATTATAAATTTCTGCTGTGTATAAGTAATAAATTCAATCTGGTTAAAACGATAAATGAATCGAATATAAAATGTAGAGAACCTATTCAGAATGTTCCAAGTTCTTTTTGTCAAATAGCGTTCGTATGCTCTTTGGTGTTAACGACGAATATTTGGGAATAATATTTTTCTTATAACTTCATACGAAATCTTCGAACGGCTTACCTTTATGTAACACTTTTATTTTATTTATCCCCATAGAACATTCTTATTACGTTTGATCGGATCAAATTTCAGGCTCCGTAATATTTCTGTTTTACTCGCGATATTTATAAGAATCTGTCAAAAATATTCACCAAAATTTTCAGAAAAAATCGCTCATCAAATAACGTTGATCGAATACGCGAATTCCGCCTCGACTCGTTTTCCATTAATTTCAAAACGCTTGATCGAACAGGATTCGAGGATTTTCGAGAGTTGGAAGCGAAAAAATCCGGTAAATCCGTGCTAGGCAGCTCGCATGCACGCATAATGAATGTCTTGCACCTCGTTTTCATAGGCGTTTAAACGCGTTCATTCCAGCTGGCTGTGATTTGCACGACCTTGGGCAAATACTACAGACGTATCGGCAGCCGAATATTATTTGCAGCCTGACAGGCTGACGTTACACGTGCACGTGCCTGGATTATGCCCAGCTGGAGTGCCGCCACTGCGGATGATATAACGCCGATGATTAATTACATCGGTGGAAGTACCGGCAAAAATAATGGGCGAGACATGCGGACAACGAAACGGGGGATTTGCTGGAACGCGATACGTAGTCTTGCATTTCTAATGTTGCATCCTACGTTTGCGATTTTAACGAAAAATAAATATTAATGATTATTATTAAATACATTTTTCTATTAAGGCTAAGATAGAGAGACTCGAGCAACTAAAAGACTTGACCGAATACCATTTAATAATCGATGTTAACGATATTTGGAACATTTGTTTATTTAGACTCGTATCGCTGAATTGCGTGCATTTAATGGTATCACACGTTTCGATCTGCACGCGTATGTAAAAGGAACAAAAAAATGGGCAGTTCGCGTTCTGAATTCCGTCTCCTTAGTTACCTTAATTTGTTATTATTATGATATTAGTTACGTGTCCCATTAAGGTACAATCAGTGAGCTATACAAATTACATACACAATGAAATTGTCGGTGATTTATGAAATATGTGACACTTTCATGCAATGCTATAAATAGTTTAATATCTGTATACTTCACAAAATTGTAGAATCTGGTCGGAGGAAGAATTAATGGCAGAAGAATTTTTAATAAATTCATAGAATTTCAGATGATGCGTTATGTTGATTTACTGTTTATTACTAGCTATGACGGTATTTGAATATATGTACAACAATACTTTTAAGAAGATACTCGAAAAATATATGTATATGAATAATACATATAATATTTTTAATAATATCGTTTAACTTGATTAAAAATAATTCAATTGACAATACGCAAAATCTTGCAATTGGTTTTAATTATTATTAGGATTATCGAGTACCAAAGGGTCTGAAGCTAGAACGCTTTGTGTATGACACATGTCTTACAAGTACAACCTCTCCAGGCAGTGCAACACTCTAAGTACCAAACGTTTCGTCTTCGTGAAGGGTTCATTCGTAACGTATCTAATTAATTAATACAAGCAAAACAAATCGCGAACGTTAACGTGAACGTTTGTCTATTTCGTTGGAAGTTTACCTTCGGAGATGGAATTAGTCACAAACATCAAAACCCTTGATTTACAAACTGTTCCGTTCGCAACATTGTGCAATTATGTTGTACGTGCATCGGTTAGTTACAATTTCTTGGAGGTTGCCGCGACGTACAAGAATATTAGCCGCGAACAAATCTTCCGGCATGGTGTGTGTCTTTGGATAACGAGTCTCATGTACGGAATTAATATCCCTATGATACGGCGCAACAAATTACCAGAGTGGCGTATTGTCGCGATAAACGGACGAAATTGCCACTTTAAACTTGAACGAAGAAATTTGCTGTCCGAATAGATAAGAAGATTAATCGTTCTAGGGGATGGATCTTGTAAACAAATATCGGAATTTAAATTACATCCTGTCGAGAGTAGACGATTGCTAGAATATTAAATTGTTAATAGTATAATTATCTCTTAATCGATCTTGCAATAATTAATTCTTTTCTATTATTTTATTATTGAAAACGTATTCTTCGCAGAGTTGGTATCAGTTATGCATACATGGTACTCCATTTCGTTAGATCATACTAAAATACAGTTGGCCTTTGCATCTCCTCTATGCAATATTATGCAACTCCATTTAGTCGTCGTTAAGTTATTATGAATTTAACTAAGATTGATCCGATGCAACTCTACCTTTTCCTATGGTAAAAAATAAATATATTATTCGGCAGACCTGTTTTCCAGTATTTCCATCTTCCTTGTCGGTGACAGCTATTTTCCAAGAATACATTTCCTACGTAGTAAATGTAAACATATTGTATATATAAAGTATCTCTCTCATCTCGATTCCTTCGATAACCGGACACATCCATTTACAGATTAAAGCGCGCAATTCTGTTTCAAGTCGCCCGATTTCTGCGGAAACTCGTTCGCAGTGAAAGAGGTCAATATAAGAAAAATCTCGATATACGATGAGACTATACTCGGTTAGTGAAATAAGTCAGTTGAAAGCAGCTCAGGTAAACACATATTATATTCCTGGATAAACTTGACATAAGTTCAAGCCGTGCGTTGCAATGAAATTTCCTTTGCGAGAGGATAATTTTTATTTTCTGTGAGAACCATCGTGAAACAATGGACCGTTTCTCGATGCAGTTTTCCATGGTTCAATTAGAGGTCCGTCGTTCGAAGTTGCCGATAAAGTTGGGAGTTACACAGATTCGACTGTGCCCGTAACGAGTACGGCGCAGATGTTACCAATTTCCGTTCCGATGAGCGCGCCGAATCCTTGTTTCCCCAGAAGACACGATCTCACGAACGCTATACTATACGAGGGTGTACCATGTTGATACACTTTATGGCGCGTTACCCTAACATCTATACCTGTAAATGTCAAGTGTGTCAAACAACGTGGAGTTTGCATTTGGAATAGTTTTCCGATACTCAATGTGATTTTGATAAAGCATATTATTATATTGTTACGATAATCGTATGGAAGCGATTACGATAATCGAAAGTTAAGATCACTCATAATCGATAAAATAAAAATATTTCCAATCTACAGTAAATAAGAGAAAAGTGCCAAGACCAAAATTTTCTTATCACATCGTCGAACCGTACAATAGAACGTCTAATTCCCATCTCTTGGCGTTGGAACAGTGGAAAGGCGAGAATGTCGGGCATATTCCTCGGCGCATTAAGATTCCACCCCCTTCCCCATGGATTCTATTACGCGTGATGTTGCCGTGACCGCTATTGGGTAATTGTACCGGTGTAAATAGCAAGCAAAGGCAATCAATGGACAATTCAACGAATGGTACCGGCGGTGCATCGACACACGACGTCACCACCGCAGCTATCTGTCGACCTACCAATTCCATCACGCTCAACCAACGACTCGTTGTCGCATACGTTGTGAGTATTTCATTCGGCGGTCAGCTCGGCTAGACACTCACTCTCTTCCTCTCTTCTCGATGCTCTCCTATCTCCCTTCATCTATCCACGAAAAGCGCAGGTAATTGTACACACCCTGGTTACCGTGTGAACGCCCCTAGTGTAACTACACCAAGCGACGCGCGCTTGTGTTATCAATACGACGTTATCACTGTTATCCGACACACGCACCTGCGCTCTCCATGTCCCCTATACCGTGGAGAATTCTCTTTACACGCTGCAACGTTGTTCTATTCTTTGTTGTTCTATATTCCTTGTCGTTCCAACGATCTACACATCTGTCGTTTCTGCTTTTCTTCGGTCTTATGTATTATTTGAAAAGTGTCGCGAAGTGTAATTTCCTGTTAAGTGAAAACAGATGGAATATTCGATCGAAGGATGCAGTTTGTCAGTCTGGTGATCGATGATGTAATTTGTAGACGCGACTGGAGAATGGAATCACGCGAGAGAAATTTCTGCAGGAAGATATCGGTTGTCGATTATTTTTATTACGTATGATTTTTTTTTTAATTTGAGATGATTGTTCCATGGTATTTGATACATATATTTGGTAGTTCTATCGTGCAGCAGCTGAGATGCTGCTGTTAGATGCAATTTTTGATACCAAGCACGGTTAGAAACGTGATTAATAATTCATTCTGCTTAATATAGATCTAGGTTGAAATGGAATAGTAATGTTTTAATGGTTACAAATAATTTGTTGGAAATGTTTTTTGTTTTCTAGTTTAGATATAGTCCCATAAATTTATTCATTTTTGATCAAGACTTTTCCATCTACCTGTTCCACTTCTTTTCATATCGTTTTTCTGTTCTTCTCTTATTCCCTTCTAATTATGCTCCGAATGAATATATTAATTGGCTAGAAAATGTACCAGAGGCTTTCCAAAAATGATTATAAAACAATGAAGTATAATTCGTAGAAAAGTCTGACTACGATTGTCTGTATCTCCTTTGCCATAATTCCTCTTCCACTTGTATTTTCTTCCAATTCAATGATTTTAATTTCGTGGATACGTCTATTGCTAAAAACGAATGCTACCAAATCATCGTCAATTAACGCTAACAAGCACCAAGAATCAATTCAAACTGAACCAATTGAAACCAAGTGTCCCATTATTGTTACTGAAAAACGTTGAATCACTACCAGTCTGAGTATTCATTTCATTCAATTAATCGTACGTGAAATTCGAATTACTGTATCATGCAGGTTACGCCAACTAAATGGACAGAATGAAGCCATTTCACCTCTGTATCGTATTTATCTAAACACGTTCATCGGGTGCGCAGTCCGAAATGGTAACACAGGTGTTGCCGGCCTTATAAACAGGCAATGCGTGTTCGTGTGTATGAAATTCCTTCCTCCGGCTGTTCTCTTTCCAGTTCTGGTTAAAGCGTGCGCCGAATGGAAAGATACAGCATCTACTGTACATGTGGTAATGGAGAAGTCGAATTATCGCACACTAGCGCGCCGAATGGATTTCCAATCTGAAAGCAGGCTTGCGCACGGATTTGCCGCGTAATTTTAAGCGGCAAATGAATTTGAAAAGGCCGGTGCTAGGCGGAATACGATTCGCACAGAATCCTTTCTGATGTTCTCAAAAACTGTTCGAGCTATTTCTCCATCGTACCAACTATTCTCAACCCCTTGGAAACCTGCATCAACTCCTACCACTGGCCTCGCGTTGGAATATTTTCTCTTTCGCCGAGACCGTTTCGCTGGCGGCGCGAAATTAAATTTTCGTCCCTTCGTCGATATTAGCGAAAAATCGATTCGAGCCAGAGAAGCTGTGTGCCGCGTGCAAGAGCCATCGTTTGAATAACGCCCAACGCGAACGTGATTGTAAATTCTCTTCTTTCCAAAAGGAGAACGCGCTTAATCGCGTAATAAGTAAACCGAATCTCGCGCCGCGAACGATTTCCACGGGTATTAAATGCACACCGGTGCGAAATGTATACGTAAGATAGATAAAGTTATAAATCGCGGACAGAGCAACGAATTCTGAGTCAATCGCAGCCCTATATGGTAACGTTAATTTCTGAAGCGCGATCCAATCGATTGGAATCCGTAACAACTGTCCCGGTAATGCGATCATTTACGAAAATTTTCGATTTTATCACGAGCTGTTATTGCTTCCATCGTTTATTCAAGGAAGTTGTTAATTACACGTATGGCTTATGCTAACGTGGAGAATGATGTGAAATATTAATATATAAATTGTATCACATCTTCATAAAGTTTCTTAGCGAAATGCTAAATTTTTGGTAATAAGTATCTAAACCGTAGACGTTTATGCAAATTCATCACGGCTGAAGTGGCAGAACTTCAGCGTGGAAATGAATTTTATTTACTAAATAGTACAAAATCCATTCTACCAGTTTATTGTTTAAATATTTTATAGCATTGAATTGGTAAGAAGACAGAAAGAGAGAAGTGAAATAAAGGGAAAAAAGGAGAATTACATTCAGTCCGAGGTTTACCGTCAACGTGTCAGTTCATCTGTGTTCTCATTTTAATTACACAAAGAGTAATCAACGCATGAACGTAAAGTTTCACAATTAAGTCTTACAAACTATGCGTGCACAGTACCTGGAATTTTGTTTATTTAATTGGAGCATCGTACGTACATGTACTGTTGGGTCGTAGTTCTACGAATTTTATCTGAATTCTTTATTCTTTCCACATTCAGAAATTAGCGATTTCAGTCACGTTTTACGCGGTTACATGTTAACAATTTCGCGTGTTCGACGAAGCATCTGTCTTCTCCACTGGACAAGTATCGTAAGCTTACAACATGATTGGGAATATACATATGTTTTTTCATTATATCTGTATTTTAATAACATATATACAAATATTAATAGACTGGAATTCAATATGGATATTATAAAGCTAATCAAACTTTCCAATGATGCGAAGATTTATGTTTATTTATTCTGCGATATTACATTAAAAATAACCTTTCCATATGTATATTTAAACAATTTTATAGCACAATAAGTTCCATATTTTAATATATTATGCATATCAAATATACAACAAAAATACGACATTATCCGTATGATAAATCTTAATTAATATTCTTTGCAATTAACATTTACACAAACACGTCAATTTATTCGAACCTGCGAGATATATGCGTCATTCTTTAATTGTCCAATTTTAATCCATCTGAAATAAATCCTTTAAAAAAAAAAAAATATATATATATATAGCCAATCAATTATTTAGTATTTAGTGTTTAACCCGCAAAGACCGTCATTGGTGAAATTTGACCCTGTGCAAATTTTGTTTTAATATTATGATTGCACAATAATATCACCCCAATATTATTTATAATCATTGCAAACAATCATTTTGTAATATTCATTTAACATCGAATGTAATATTGAATATTGAATATAACATCTAATATTGAAACAGTTACATTTGCTTGACTTTGGTGATTTCTAAAATAAACACAAATGTACTGGAGTGAAATTTCACTCGTAATATTTCGTAGCTTTCATAATGAAGTTAATAACGAAAATATTTAGTAATAAAATTAGTAATAATAAGTTTGCTAATAAACCTCCAAGTTTAATAATAAAAAATAACCCATTGAATATTTCACGCAACAACCACAAACGCTATGGCAGTTTCTCCAGAAAAAGTAAACAAGCTCTACCTTTATCCGGAGACAGGGGACTACACCGTCACAATTTCCAGCTCTGTCTCAAAGAATACTTGGAGATTCATAGAAGGCTGTAGCTGCCACAGAAAAAGATAATTCATGTTACACCGTACACGTACACAAAATAAAGCTTATTTCTTCTTCATTCATCCAAGCGGAACATCAGTTTTCTCGTTCCACTTCCGCCACTGTTACTCTTTATTTTTCTTTCCCTCCTTATCGTTCTTTTCCTTTCCGTTTCGTTTTCTTTTCAGTTTTCCTTCTGGGGGGGTAGTCACGAAATACGCAAAACCACGCAGGCTGGTATTAAGGCAAAGCTTTATAACCACGATATGGTCGAGGCTTGCATCCTTGACAGCTTAACCACTTTTCAGTACACAGACGAGGCGAACCCGCAGGCGGAAGCGATGCTTGTTACTACGCAATCGTGGCAGCGGCGCTCCTTTACCCGCGCTCGTATGTAGTTTTGTTCTATCTCGGTTAATGCCGCCTTTCAATGGGGAACAAGACTATCGTGCTTAGACAGCCAGAGATCTCACTTCACCACGCAACAGAAAATTCTCTGCGAAACAGGCCGAGTCTCTTCTTCTTCTTCTTCTTCGTCTTTTCTTTCTTTTTTTTTTTTTTTTACTCAAAGTATCTTTTGCCTTGCTCGTGAAACGACTTTCCTCCTTACCTTGCGGGTTAGGTAAAAGTTTTCTGTCAAGAGCTCGCTGTGAAGCTGCTACCGTTTGTTAGCACTGCTAGCATGATTATCGCTCGTTGATAACTAGCGGTTAATTTGAATTCAATGCGGCTACAGATATGCAGTCTTTTAGGGATTTTAACGATTTGATGTGATTTTACGATGCAATTTGTTCCGAAATTTTACATATATAGCATATATAGTAGTTTCTGAAAGTATTCGAACACTTAGAGAAATGATTTATAAACCTATTATTCGTGTTCTACGAAATATGCTGACATTTCAGTAACATTGTACGATATCTGATTATCATAATTATATTGGAAAAGTTTAGAGGCGAACGACGATATCTCTGCCAACGACGTACATTTCGTTTCCGGTGACGCGTGTCCCCGCGTTTCTCATTAAAATATATTGCCATTAATATGCCTTGCTAAATTGGATACCGATACGAAGTTAATCAAAATCGTTTTTATCGCTTGACCAATGGAAAGCATCATCGACAAGTTAAATGGAAACCGCGGAAAATTTATTAGGACGTTTCTAGGTTAATGAGCACTTGCGTATCTCGCGATCCAGAAACGCTATTTTCGGAGTGCATTATAACCGTACCGAAAATGGGATACGCTGATGTAAAAGTTAACGCGTGACAAAGCTGTTAATACGTCACGCATGACACATTAATTAATTGGAACAATGTATCTAACAATTTAATGCTTATATTTCATTCTGAATTATACGTGTAATTTAAATTGCACTTATACGTTTCTGTATTACGTTGTAACTTAAACCTGTACAGAAATAATGAGAAATAATTACAATAATAACAAAATACACTTTTCAACAGCTACCACTACAGGATAACTAAAACAACGCCACAAAACATGTAGAGAATATTCGTATGATCGATTTTACGCATCAGAATAATGAAAAAATATAACTGATTACTATGATGTACGATTGTCGAAGCTACAAACGTCAAGCTAAGTTGAAAGCTAAAAATGAATGCTGTCTGAATCTCTTAAAATATCCCTAAGTCACGTATCATATGAACGTTGGTATCTAAGTGGCTGAAAAGATGAAATCTGTCTCCGAAAAATAACAATCTTCCCTGATCATATCATAAACCTCCCTGACTAACCTGCGATTCCAACGATATCTGTCTTACGAGTCGACGTTCGCGCGATATTCTCTCAACCGAGAACTTGTCTTATCATCTCGAACGAAGAGATTCGATACAAAGATATCAATGTTTCACGGCGTGTCTCGAACATCGTAGCAGTACCGGCGTTTGAGCCCCGGGTATTTACGAGAAGTCCTACCTTCATCCGACTGCTACTATCGATAACACTCGAAGGATTTTTGCCGCTGTACAGAAGTTTGCATGGCACGCTTCACTGGCCACGATGAAATAGAAGTTCCAGATACTTATCTTTTGGGCTTTGCCGGGGCACAGGTCCATTCCGGCATATCCGGCAGAATTGCATTAAAAAGCTCTCGGCTGGGGCCGATACCATTTTCTGCTTGCCTCTCGCTTCCTGGCCGTGCTGTCCACCGTTGCTTTGCTACCGTCAGTTTCTTTTCGTCGGAAAAGATTCAAACGGCGACTCTTAGACCCTGCTGGACGCTATGCCATCGCTGGCTAACGGTGGAGAAAAAAAACTTGCTCGTTCCAACGTCGCCACTACTTTCCCCCTCCAACTCGTAGACTCAACGCGGAGGACGGGTGAGGGTAACGTGACCGAACTGTGGGGTGGCCGGTTAATTTCAATGCGACGATGCGGAATCCATCCCACAGTCGGTGTATTCGGCTGCATTTCCGTTTGCCCTGTAACTTATCAATCGATCGTTGACTAGTCAGCATCAAAGCAATCGATCCTTCTTACGAACATTGATGTCGTGCATCCTTTAAAATGCATTCTGTTTTTTAGTCTTCTATAACGATAGGTTCGGTGTATATTTCGTTGGGAAGTTTGATTTTGTGCGGATTCTGATGCCCGATTGAGATTGTTGTCGCTTGAAATATAACTGGAAATAGCTCACGAAAGTATTGCGATACTTGTAGATGCGTTCTATGAGTAGGTTATTGTGTTTCGCGAAATATTTTGAAATTTTATTAGCGCTGTTACGGGACCGAACTATCGCGATTATATCGATAAAGTTGAAACAAAAGTTTGAAACAAATCTGAAAGTGTAGAAATATAGAAATTACGAGATATCTAGTACAAGCAAATATTTACTTGAGATCGCAACGGTATTTAAACAGTCTATTTTAAACAGTCTACGTTATGCCAAAAAGCCACATTATTCAGTGAAATCATATTTAACGCCTGTATGTATATATTTCAGATGAATGTTTATAATGTACACTAATTTTTTACTAAACATAGGTTTGCTATAAATGTCTTGTGTAATATGGACCAAGTAAAATGTAATGGCACAAGAGCTTTCTATGTAAGTGTTTACAAGCCAGTTTCGATATCAATGGCACCTAACGCACATAACACAAACAATACAAGCCAAATACCTAAGACTCCACATAGATACACAACTCACATGGAAACAGCATATTAAATCAATAATAGACAAAATACAGACAACAAGGAGACAAATGCATTGGCTAACAAGTCGAAAATCCAAACTAAGCATAGAAAATAAATTAAAAATATACAAAACAATCATAAAACCAATCTGGACATACGGAATACCACTATGGGGGACAGCAGCAATGAGCCATATAAACAAAATAGAGACATTACAAGCAAAAATTCTTAGAACAATAGTAAACGCCCCATGGTACGTTAGAAATGAGGATATTCGGAAGGACCTGGGAATACCAATGGTCAAGGAGGAGATTACCAGATGCGCGGAAAGGTACAGAGAAAGAATAACAACACACCCAAACCGGCTGGCTGCGGAAACGATCAACACAAGCATAGGAAGAAGACTAAAAAGGAAACACCCAGCTGATCTCACAAAGGATATAACCTAATAAACAGGAAGATGGTACCCCGCTGGGGGTAACCATCCACATGCTATGTATATATAAGATATAACATTTTATCTAATGTCCCACTGGACAAATTGTAAAATTGCAATTAAATAATAAAAAAAAAAAAAAAAAATGGCACCAAGTCCATCAAATTCGATGATCCTTCGAAGAAGTTAAGAGCTTTTTAAACGGCATTATCGCACGATATTCAGAGACTATAATTGACTTTAACAAATGTAGGTACCCGGTTTCCGATTATCCTGATTTCTCGAAATGATATTTTCCTGACACGCTACCGACCGGAAGTTCGATCGGCCCATTCTAGCCGACCTTTAATACGCTTAATGCGACTCAACTGGTTCAACGTTCGATTTTTCGTTGCGGCGCTTCGCTCAGCAAGACGTAAATATCGATGGGATTTCGCCGAGTTTTATGCTTCATCTGGCCGCCATGAAGATAAGGTGCCGGCTGGCGGGAAATCCGAGCTTGGCGGCGGGAGAAACGTATTTCGTGAGAGCTGGGACTGGATTGCGGTCGATTGAAAGAAATTTTGAATGGCGAATTGTTGTGTTCCATTTGCAATGTGGACAATGAGATTTGAAAATATTCAGATTGAGTTTCGTTTACTGATTTCTTTATCGATTTTGTAATTTATTAATTGAATATCACAAGAGACTAACGAGATAAGTAAGGCGTCGTTCAAATATGACTACATCTGATTGCCATTGTACGATAAGGGTCTAGTGCTAGACGATGGCCCATTTATTCCGAGGACTTCAATTTTGCCCCCATTTGCACAAAAGATTACACTTTGAAAGAATCCGGTCCACTCAAACGCCAGGCGTCCGCATCGCTTGAGAAACGACCTTTATCGCCTCTCTCGCGGAACAAATCGCTCGTGTATTAGTGGAAAATGATCTAACTGCTCGACTTCTCGGGAAACGTAGATTACGTCGGCTGAAAAATGATCGCGTTTAATAGCAATCGCACGACGAAATTAGAACCCGAGAGCACGGTTGCATTACAAAATGAATTCGATTCGGGGAAAACGTTCGATGCTGCTTCATCAACGAATCGATTCCACTCTAGCGAGACTTTTCCCCTGATAAGCCAGTGTTGTGCCACCAATTCCAAAGAATATCACATAACCTGATTTTCCCTCTATTTCACGCGATTGTTAATAGGGAGCCCTTTCGTATTATTTAGTAGTATGTACATTCTTCCATATGGCTGTAAAAATGTAATATTATGGAATATGTACATCTATAAAATTTGATAAAAAAATATTTATCCTAAACACAAGGAAAGATTACTTCGATTAAGAACGTTTGTAAACTTTAAGAAACCAGCAGACAATTCTTTAAATTAATAGCCCTATATATATATATATTTCCAAAAAGGAAAATATTCTTTATGCTGAAATTTTCATAATCTATATATATATATATTATATTTCAAAGTTCGATAGATGTCCTTTGCATAAATCGCCTAAAATTATTCACGCTTCCCTTAAATTTTTCCACTTTTTACAAGTAGAGCATATTTTAAAGTTGTGTAAGAAAAGTTGTCGCTTGCTATATTATCTTCTTCTGCAGTTGAACGAACTCTCCATTTAAATAAAGTTGCAGCTAAAAATTGGATTAGTTAGAATGGTACTAACGTACAGTTGTTGGCCAATACCCGAATGGAACAATAGCAGAGGTAGAAGAAAGAAACTGACTTACCGAACACAGTCCGCCAAATCAATTATCCCTCACTATGCAGTTAACACTTTTACGCCATTTCATCGAAATCTTTTGATCACAATTAGGAACTCTTTCCTTCGCTGGTAAACAAGGCATGTAGTCGTTTGTACGGAAAAAGAAAGGGAATGGCCGCATTCTCCGGTCATTTTCTCGCAATTACATTCAGAGCAGTTAGGAGATGGTCGCTGTTGCATTGTCCGCTTCGTGTCCCCGCGGCACGCTAGGAACTTTGAGTCAATGTTAGAGGAACCCCTAGCTGAAAGCGTCGTACTTCGTTACAGCTTGTCCACTTCGCGTTGCTTTTGTTCCCGTAATAGAGTATTAAGCAGCTGGGATCTGATAAGGTCATTCCTGGGAAACTGCGTCGCGGGAAATGTCCGATTTCGAGGACGATGACCGGGACGAACGATTCAGAGGAAGAATAAAGGCTCAGAAAGAATAGCCTCTTGATTTAAATGAGATCTTATCCACTGACATTATTGATCTCTTGTGCGTAACAAAGAACGCCGAAATACTCGCTGTTTTGTTCATGTCTCTCATGAATTTCGTCCAAAGTTTCCAAATGACATCGTAGTCTGGGAATCACTTTTGCTCTGTAATAATCTCTTGAACATCTTGCTACCGCATTTGTTTGCTATCTTGTTGTACGCATTGATAGAAGTCGCACTATATGTATATGTCGGGTTGGCGTTATGATTAGGGTTGGGGTTAAGGGCGTGAAACGAATCTTCGTTATGGTTAGACTTTGTCGTTATGCAATAGAGAAGATATTGACTGGTGCAAACACGATTGTTACAGATATCGACAAGTAACCGAGGTAATTAGATACTCGAGACGCCAGTGACAATGATTCTAGGTTCGATAACGAATCCACGGTCAACGGGAATGACTCTTTACTAAACGTAAAATACTTTGACGCACAAATACGTTTGCTGGGACGCTCGGTATATACTGCTCGATGTGTAACTTTCCAAGGCGATCGCACGAATAATAGACTGATGGAAATTTTCCTCTCTTTACGATTGCGTTCGTTTGTTATATACTGGTTAGAAGTATCGACATAGTTCCAATCGCCGTTGCTAGGCAGTTTCTGCTTGGAGTTTGATTGTTAATACAACGTGTGTCCCATTATATTGACACCTCCGAGGCAAAATGTCCATCCCGTGACCGTGACTACGTTCGGCGACCAGTTGTGTCACCTCGAGCCCAATCCCACTATCACAAATCTCGAACAAATACAATCGGATTGAACGACAATTGTTTAATTACGGTTATAATAGAATCTAGATTACAATATTACGGGATTTTCCCACAGTTCCAAAGGGGAGGCTCCAGTGTCCTTCCATCTCCGACATATATATATATACCGCGGTCAAATTCCTTACTAAACGATTTGTTATTATAATTTTGTGATTCCATAGGAAGATATTGTGTTTTGCTTTTAGCCATCGATATAATTAATGCGTGTCTGAACGCTGTCCATATTATATTTTGGACTCAGCGAACATATTGAGTATATACGTAAAATGTAATAGTACGAGTATATACGTATTAGGTATATGTCGGACAATGACTGGCAAAAACGAGGCTATCAATGGCTCTCGAAAAATGATGTTACCAAAGTAACGAACTTCTCCAGCCGCGATGGAGTAAGATCAGAACGAAGTCACGACCGACTCAAGGGGAGAACGTTTTCAAGAGAAAAGGACCTGATTTAAATGAGATCTTATCCGCTACGATGCTATTGATCGCGTGTTCACGACTAGAAACAGGATGGGAGGTTTGGACAAGGTTCGTGATTTCTTCCGCGTCATCCAGTTTCGACCTATCCAAGTCTATGCGGTTAATTTTGGACCGCAACCGAAGGACGAGCTTCTCTTCCGTCTAGTAAAGTAGAACACCGTGTAATGCGATACTTGTACAGCGCCATCGGAAAATTGCTACTACTTGCGTATAAAGCGATTTGGAAAATAGCGACGAAGGTGAAATGCTACGTGAAGAAATAATATCGGAAGAAGCATTTGCGAAAAAGAATATACAAATTCGGAAGCTGGGGAGAATTCAATCGGCGAAGAAACTGTGTAAGAGCCTAAAAAGCGAAAAGTATGTGCGATCGATCGCTAGCGCGCAATTAAATTTGCCGCAGTTGTTAATTCTGAGTTCCGAGAATTTTCTCGGTTTCGTCCGCTCCGTTCCTCGCCCTCTTCTACGCGGAGATTTTAAAAGGAAAAAAATATCAGACACGCGCCGATGGAGTTTGCACGGAAATTTTGAAACTAGTTTTCCGCACAATTGCCGGCGAAAAAGGCATCGCGGAGATTGAACCGGGGCGGCAAGCGCGGCGGCGACAAATTCGAAGAAGTATTTCCACAGATGAAATTCGAGAAACCTTCTTATTACCGACGAAGAATGAAACGATTACGAATTGAAATTCGAAGTACGCCGATCAATTTTGGGAACGAAAGGGAGTGTCTGAAGGAAGCTGAAAATTAGGATTACATCAATGATAAATTAGTAAATTTAGTATGCGGAAATAATTAATTTAGTAATATACGAAGACCACAGAGGAAATGAATTATTGTAATAAGTTTACATCTTTTGTTCGCTTCTTAATCTTCATGCTATTTCATGTTATTCATATCTATATTGCTTAGCTGTAATCAACCTCCATCGAGGTTTCAAATGTTTAATAAAAAATGGAACACACAGAAAATAAATAAATGAAAGAAGATCATATCTTTGATCGGTCGGAAGAAGGAAGTGAAGTCATCGACGCGGTGGCTTCGAAAGCGACCGATAGAGACGAGCGGATTAACGAGAAAAAAATCGATGGCACGGGGTTATCGGTGATAAGATGCGCGGCAGGGATGATGAAAAAACGAAGGCAAGACGTAGAAGGAGCGGGATGAAGCAAAGCTTGAAAGCTCAAAAGGATTGGAAGCGAGGTGTAACATTGAGACGGGCTGTGAGAAGTTGGATCGCAAGCAGCCGGATCGGCTTGGAAAACTGTTTAGAGTCGCGGGTTATGCTCGACTGCACCGGCAAATGAGATCGAGTGAAAACTCGTCGCAAACCATGGATCAAACCAATCTCCCCGCTGGAATGTATCACCTCGGTGTAGACGCGCGTGATTAATGGCTTCCTCATGGAAAAGAATCTCGTTCGCGTCGGAGAAAGACGCGATAGAGCCAACGCTGTCGGCTTACAATTGATTCAACCTAGCGGAATACGTGTTCTTCTGGCCAACCACCGAAAGTCCTCTTCTCTTGTGAGCAGAATTGCTAATGTTTGCAATGGAAGCGTTAGATTTATGGTGACAGATCTGACCTTTATGATCTCTCCTTTTTTTTTTTTTTATTCTATTTCCTCTGAATGTAAAAAAGCACGAGGCAAATTTCAAACGTGTAAAATTCACCGCATAAATATTTACAAATGCATAAATTAATTAAACAGCTGGCACTTAAGTAATTGAATGAATTATTTATTTTTGCATTCTATATATTTATTTATATATTGGATTTTATATTGTATGTAAGGATTTTATGCTTCCCGTTAATCGATAGAATGAGTCAACTATTATCGCTACTGAGAAATAAAAGTGACAGATTAAACGAAAAAGAAAACTGGTTATTAACTAGGTGGACTCATTGACGGTGTTTTTATTAAATCGATGTTAATAAAACTACATAAAAAAAAAAAAAAATAAAATCGCCACCTATCGTTTGTGAACAAACATTTTGCATGCGAGAACAAATTTTTATTTAAAACTGGAGTTTACATAAACATCTATAGCCTATTAATAAGGGACGACGCTTCTACTGTAAATTGAATTATAGCTTCTTACAAATAATTGAATAATTCCATTTTGGTTTGCAGATATAAATTTGATTTCTTCTTTAATTTAGCTTGCTCCTATGAACAATTCTAGCGATGTCGGATCAAACATAAAAACGAAATTATCGATAAAGTAAGGCGTTGCGTTTACAGTATAAACAAATATTATAAACGAAAGTTAAATAGTTATGGCGAAAGTGTTAAGTAGAATTACCTTACTGTCACAATCATTCGCAATAATTACGATTACGATATCGTAAAAAGTGGAACTTAATATTCAGAATTATAATGTCTCAAAGGTTTCGTAATCACGCCATCAATCTCTCCCCTACGTCGCACCGAAATCAATCTCTTCCTCCTCGCTTTCCCATACCCCTTTGAAAAGCGAGCTATACCGTAAAAGGAACTCTTATCAAAATAAATTCCAAGCGGGGCTCCATCTTTCTCGATGGTGCTTTACAAAATTCAAGGAACACCATCCCCGTTGCAATATTAATCTTTCAATCTCTCGGACGCGCCGGCTGCGAAACCGTGCAGCAAAGTACGCAACTCAATTATCAGCCGTGTGGCATGCCAAAAACTTTTCACCTCGTCATTGATCAAATAAAAGTTTGACGTGCAAAAACAGCTGATAAAGAGGACGGATGGTGAAGGGAAAAAAAAGAGACAAGGCAAATTACGATGGTTTGAGGTGTACGGAATAAAGTAAGTTGGAAATAAGTCATGAATCTATGCAGGGTAGATCCTAGATACGAAAAAAGATACAAAAGAATTCGGAAAAAGGAATATCTTAAAGTCTAACATGATTTTCCCACTTATTTAATTAAAAAAGCACTTTCGTATTTCGTTAAAAAAAGGTTTGATTTTAAGTAAAACGAATGTACGTCGTGAAATTGAAAGCACGCATACTGCAACTTCTTTCAGTTTCTCGTAAAATCATTTTTAAACGACACCTTTGCATATGCACTTGCTAAATCGATGTATTTTATAAATATCACTCGGATATTTTGCGATACACTTTATATAACGAAGCATGGGTAAAACAGCCAACAGATAAAAGTATTGGTAACATGATAGAAAAGCGTTTGCCGAAGACGGCGGAGAACCGGGGCCAGCTCGTTGCTCGCTCAGAAGACGAAGATGAATGGCATCAGCTTGAATCCCGACAGAATCCATCCACCTCCGACTTACCAGCTAGCAGAAGCCATCTTCTTCTCCCTCTTCTTCGTTTATTTCTTCCTCGTCGTCGGTTGCTTCTTCCTACTTCTGTTAGACCGTCGCGATTACCTCCGCCAGGGAAATTTTCATCCTTCTCGATTTTTTTGCTAATCTTGTCACGCGTCCATCGATGAATTAAGATCGAACGGTTGAGTAATGTTTCTGCGTTAATTTCAATTTCTTCGTTGCAATTCGCCTGATCGAATGAAGAAGGAAAAGGAAAATGGAGCAGGTTTGCAGGCGACTCGAGTGGCAATGCCACGACTCGAAAGTATGTACAATTGAACGATTGAATTTAAAATTATTGAAGATGCAAGTAAACCCGTTATGAAGTTATTGTTACAATTTTATTTTATTTTACTGTATCTCGAGCTCGATATTTACGCAATAAAATATTTTGTTACGCCAGTGGTACAGTTGCGAAATTTCTTGAAGTTGATCGATAATTTACAAGATTTATATGTGCAACTTCGTTTATTTTATTATTAAGCTGCTTCTGTTTATGCAAAGTGGTTGATCGAAGTTAGAAAACTTGTAAGATTTAATCAAACAATATTAATTCAGAATCAGGTAAATTAAAGAATTTCGTTTGTCGTTCGTTTGAATTATTTCCGCGCAATTATATCTGAATGAAGCGTCTCAACAAAGGATTTTCGCCGGTACGTCACCGTGGAACTTACCTACAGGAAAAAACTGGGAGGATGTTCAGTTGATCGAGGAATGCAAATCTCGGGGTCTTTTTAATTAGCTGCCGTTCCCGTTTAAACGCGGCCTAAGTTGCTCCGTGACAGGATCCGAGATTCAAGTCGAAATTGAATTTCGCCAAAGAATGAGAAGAGTTCTTCGGGAAATCGAATCAGGACCAGATCTCCTGACACCTCGTTAGGTGGAAAATTCCATCGGATATCAACGAGAGGACGAAAACGTTCTCTGGATGTTACGTTATCTCCGCGCAGAAGAAAGTCCTGTAATTTACTTTAATATAGCTGGTTATTGGATAACTATTATTACTGGTGGGGACTTTACCGCTCTAATCGATTGAATTTCGAACGGAACGTCTTTGACGTTATCAATTATTATTATTAAAGATTTTATCAATTTCCCTCGGTCTCTTAAGGAAATTCAAAGTCAGTTGAAGATGGAAGACTTGCAGTTGATTTTACTTGACCGTTGATTTAAAATAGAAAAGATTTAATAAATGTATCGTTAAAATATTATGGCAATTGCGTTATCGTTATATTATACTTTTATTATCACGGTAAAGCTCTACTTATCAAAATTTCATTCGTTGGAACGAAAGTTTAGCTAATGCCCGAGTAATTGAACTTTTGTCGATTGAATTCGAACAAAAAGTACACATTTTTTTATCACCGCTAAATCACCTTGTTTCGACATCGTCGTCGAAAAGGTTTATTGTCTTCGCCGCCTACAAGCGGAAAGCCGGATAGATATCTAAAAATGGCGGAGTAGAAGCAGCGAAGGTTGGGGAAGGGATCGTACAGTTGTCTACGACAATACGATTGAAACGGAACAAGATGATTCTCGAGGGGAAACGCTTGGTCGAATCAGTTTTCACGGCCTTTTATTATGTTGCCCATCAGTGCTCAGCTAGACACGAGACAATATGCTTGATTGCTCAGCTCTCCGGGGTGGATTTCGAATTGTTTGGTGGCTGCCGTCGAAAATTGAATAAGCAAGCAAGCGAACGAACCACTACTTGAGAATTTTAGATTATCTCGTATGGAAATTTAATGAATTGTCTAAAGTCTGCGAGGTTCCTTGAGGATTAGTCACTGAGAAATTTCATTAATTGTAGCGGTGGATGCTCCTTGTCTAGTTCTTTTGTGAAAAAAAAAGAACACTGGGAGATTTATGGAACTTTTTATGGTCTTACTATTTGTCTTATACACCGTGGGCCGTAATTTGTGACACAAATGAAGTCAGAGAGGGTCTACGGTTATCTTGTGTATAATGTCTAAAATACGTTACGTACAATGCTGTAAAAATGAAATTACGTAGAATGAATTTATGAAGTAACTGTTAAAATATTCAGTTAAAAACGTTCATAAATCCGCCATACTTCCATTAGGTAAAGTTAGGAAAATCGTCAAATTAAAACGAAAATCAAGAGTAATTTGATTTTCTGGGAAGTGAAACTCGCGACGTAATTTCATTGTTTTGATTGTGAACGATTCGTTTTATTTAAAACTAAATTTCATTTTCGTACATTGTATTCTATGCATTTTTCATGTACTATATTTTTATATATTGTTTGATAATGTATGATAAAATTCCTGAAATATTATTAAATTCAATGTAAATAAATAAATAGACGGCATTACGTTTGTCTTTACAATTCTCAGCGTAATCTAACGATCAATCGGCAAGAAACAATCTCCAACCAGGAAACTCGATATTCAACGTTTTACGCGTGATATCGTCCTATAAAACGAGCTGAAATCGATACCCCGAGAAACGCTACGACATCCCGTCCAGTTCCTTCAGAATCCAATTAAGCTTTAAGAGCTTCCTGCCTGACCATTTCAGGGGATGTTACTATAACAATTTCAATTCATTCCCGTGAATCTTTAAATCTGTGCTTTCTAACCACCGCTAAATTGTCACGGATCAACGATCAAAAGACGACAAAAATCTCAGGATAATAAAAAAGAAATAAAAGATGATATATCATTTCACGAATAAACAGATACTTTGACCGCAGATGTTTGCGCTTTTATGAGAGATTTTAATACTCAGGAATATATAGGACGCAGATGAAATGCAGAAGTATAAAAAATAATCAAAGTGAACCATTTTGTATAATTAGACTGCGGTAATATTTAAAGAGACAAAAATATTTAATAAGTTGTATTTAATACTTAATTGTATGTAGATGCATGATAACGTTGTATCATCTGTGTCAGTGATATTATTGAACGTTCTGTTAAATATTAAAATTAAAAATTTATGATTTACATTGAAAGCAAGATATCAGTAAAATTGAACTTAATCATTTTCTTGGCATCCATTTCAAACTGTGGAATATTTTGATATGGCTGTGAATTTAATTCTATATATACGTAATGCACATGCAAATGATATAATATCGCAATCGCAATGGCACTGAGATTAGCGAAAAGCGAAATCTATTTTCTACTGGATATGCGTTACTTGAAGTAAAAGTTGGTATTTTACTGCTGTTGGCTGCTATCTCTTCTGAGCGATTGGTTCGACGTACTATTACGCTTTACTAGGAGAAATTTGGATTTAAATGACTAGAAATTTCGTATATCGATTCTGATTTCCTGCACTGTCCACGTCGTATATCATGGACACGTTATCTACGTATAATGTATCACGGAGCAAAAACTTGAAGCGAAATACTGATTAAACGTCTACGTGATTTACATGTCTTTGTTATATCGTCTTCAATATATAAATTTAAATCGTTGCTATAGCTTTATCATCGGTGAGAAAAATATTATGTCGAATTCGATAATTTTTACTAGTCTCGAACTGAAATAAATAATGGTAGAAAATTATCTGAAAAAATTATAATTGCTAATGCGCAACTTATTTTTACAGAATTCCAAAATATTCAAAGAAACGATCGTGTATCTATTAAAGTTTCATACGGAGACTTATCTTTTTAAATATTTTCTTGGAAAAATATTTTAGTACGAAGATTGGGAAATATGTAATTTCATGTCAATAAACTTCAAGCTTGAAGCTATTGCAGTATTTATTCGAGTTTCTGTGTTTCAGCCGTGACTACAAATAGTTTTATTTCTATCTTTTAAAAATATATTATTTTACCTCGAAGCATTACAAGTATGGAATGCAAATAACGTGAGAAAGAACCATAAGAACAATGTTATTATCTGAAAGAACGTGAAAGAAACAGTCCAATTCACGGTTATGCGACTTTAAGTAGAATAAGACTCGGGCCGTGTTCAGTCAGACACCACCTATTATATAACGTACAGCGATCAGAGTACAAATGCGAGAAAATTGTATAAATGCAACAAAATGTATATTCTGCAAAATTTTATTTCTATTTTCTCTTATAATATAGTATCTAAAAATACATTTCTTATATTTTAGAAGCATTGTAAACATAGAACGGCTTACAAATTTTTATATAGTGCAGTAATTACTGAGTAAATTAGGTAAGTTTGCTACAAAGACTTTTCCTATTTATATACTCGCCACTGTGTATCTTTTGGCATTTTCTAAATTGAAATTATTTTCGCAGATGCAATTTAAAAAAAAAAAAAAAAAGCAAAAAGAACTACACATAAATTAGCTTTACCATAATACGTGCTATCGCAAAATAGTGCACAAGTCTGTAAATCGCCGAACATACGTTAAGGCTGTAGCCATGTGCATTAGGCGAATATAGTGTTCGTTTTCATCGAGCAGAGTTGCTGTCAAGGTAGACCATAACACGTGGAAACTATGTTCGCAGTTTCAACCGCATTCGTGTATTGCAAAGCTGTTTACCAAACTTCTCTGGACACTGTTTAGTTACGTATGCACGTTAAGAAACGGAGAACATCAAAGAAATTTCACCAAGGAATGATATATTGCACGAGGGACTGATAAGAGGGAAATAAACGTAGAGATAAAATATAATAAAATAAAAAATAAAAAAAGATTCAGAAACTTCATAACTACTTATATAATCCGATTCACGAATCGTGCGATTTAGTGAGCAAAACGAAACTATTTTTTGTAGAAATTTAAAAAATCTATCTTCCGTCAGGCGACGATAAGATTCTTGGAGAAGTGAAATTTTACGGTTGCACCTTTTAGGACCGCGTAAATAGTATCTCCTGTTTAACCTCGCTTTAAACGTACGCTATAAAGTTTGCGTTATCAAATCCAAGAGAAAACGTCGCAATTGAATGGATGAAAGTTGAACGTTGTAAACCAGCAAAAGGTCCTCGCACCCTGGTTTTTCATTTCCCTTATATTCTGCAAAAATATTCTTATTTATTTCCTAACATTTATTCCTACATCAACTTTAATCTTTCGCTGATGCAATGAATACATAAGAACGGAAGCAATGGATAACGATAGGATGACAAATATTAAAGATAAATAAAATACATCGATAATGAGATACAAAGCAGGAAAAAGAATGTCAGTATAGTTTTATAAAAAAGAAAAGTAGTATGGTTTTTGTCCATGGATCTACGAAATCAATCAGAAAATATAATATGGCGACATTTCCCGATTGACATCAATTTGACATCAATTGGACATCAGTTTGAGAGTGTCCTTATTTTAAAACTATACAAAAAGAGAAGATTTAATTTCAGATCAGTAGCTAATACATATTTGAAAGCACTATATCTGAAAGTTTAATATACTTGTAGTATCTTCAATGGAATATAACGTTATTATATCCTAATATTTGTAGTTTATTTACAATGAATGGATTGTACAATTATAGACAGTAAAACGATGGTAATTTAACATGAACTAATTGCAATAATACGCTATAATCTCGACAACTCTCGACACAAAAGATCCAACGTTCTCTCTCACGCGGACCACACTCTCTCGTCAACGCTAACAGCACTATATCGACAACACAACACGCACTCTCCGACTGACTTCTCGATTTACTCCCTTCGGCTTCTCAACTCAAACTGCCTTGCTCTCGCATGTCTTTTGTCTTCCCGTAGACCCGCCACACACGTGTTCTGCGACCGCTCGTGGCCAAGGCCACGTAGACCTTTTCTATCGAAGTATTCCTTTGAAGGACGGATGACACATTTACGGGCCCATCGGCACCTCGGCTCTCGGGACATTGTTTATGGTTTAAAAACGTCTCGGCTCTCGCGACATTGTGTGTAGTCTACCCGCTAACTCCTAGGCCTTATGTCCGCGATACTACATACTTGTAGTATCAAAATATGGCCTAGAGCAAGGACAAGAAAGGATGGTTTATTTGAAGTTAAGTTTAGTTTTATCCGTACAAGCAATACCCACAACAAAAACTGACTACAATATCTTTGTAAGTCTTACCCTAACACTGGGCTTTCAACTTCTGTCTTCTCAGGTCAAAAATTGCTGACCCTCGACCCTCGCATCCTTCTCCCACTCCTTTACTCATTTAGCTTTGGCGTCACCAAGGCATACACTCTTACTTCAATTATAAAACCAATCTGGACATACGGAATACCACTATGGGGGACAGCAGCAAAGAGCCATAGAAACAAAATAGAGACATTACAATCAAAAATTCTGAGAACAATAGTAAACGCCCCATGGTACGTTAGAAACGAGAGATATACGGAAGGACCTGGGAATACCAACGGTCAAGGAGGAGATTACCAGATACGCGGAAAGGTACAGAGAAAGAATAACAACACACCCAAACAGGCTGGTTACGAAAACGATCAACGCAAGAATAGAAAGAAGACTAAAAAGGAAACACCCAGCTGATCTCATAAAGGATATAAACTAAAAAACGCGAAGATGGCACCCCGCTGGGGGTAACCATCCACATGCTATTCAATCATATGTTATAACATTTTACCTAATGTCCCACTGGACAAATTGTAAAATTAAAAATAAACAATATAATAANACTCTTACTTACACACACTCTCTCTCTCTTTCTCCCTTCCCCAGCACTCTTACGCTTCTCAGTTTATAGCTTAAACTTACAACTTATACTTAACTCGACTTACAACTTATACTTAACTTAACTCGAACTTAAATACACAATAGACCAAGCGTATACCCCTCTTTTCCGATACTACATACCGTATTTCGTTATTGCGATCAAAATTCAAACATAAATATATGAAAAACTACCAATAAAGCGTCCGTTGACTTATTGTAAGTAGCAACTACATACAAAATGATGTATGAAGCGTGTGTACAAAAGCAAGCAAAGCGTTCGAAAATAACGAGAATCAGTTGAATGCATTTTCTTTGCAAAATGATTGCATTTGAAACGCACCACCATCAATCTTCAGGCGTTCAAATAAAGACAAATATAAATAACAAAAATAAATTTCTTTCCATAGTCAACGTCATCAATATGTTGATGTACATTTCAGACTGAACTATGAGGTTTTATCAAAGTTTGCCATGAAGTGTTCGTTCCGCTTCGACCTCTTCTCGGGGCCCGTTAAAGGATACCCATTAATCAGCGCGTTCTTTGTCCGTGTTTCTACGCGCTTCTACACTCCAATTGCTCGCCTTTATATGCTTCTTCGTCAAAAGCTATCGTACTTCGTCGTTCTTATTAAATATGATTTGAAAATAAAATTGGCATGGTAATAGCATCGCGTAGTTTCCTCAGCGAAACAACTTCTAAATCAAAGGGTGTTGTATAAAAATGGTTCTGTAGAATGTGTTCACAAATACATATGTATTTGCAAGTTTCTACATCGCCTTATAGCTGTTTTATTATGTTTGATAATTTGTACTTTGTTATATTTGCATTTCTATACCAATGTTACATATTCTTTTATTTACGTATTTTCCAGTTTGTGGTATGACATATTATACTACACCTCAAAAAATACATAGCGTTTTAACACAGACAAATTTAAAACGTATAAATAAAAACTGATTTCAGTGAAATTGTCGGAAGTTGAAAATTTTTATTCGTTTATAGGCTCGCCAAATATGCTGATTGTACGAAAGAGAACACGGTTAAATTTTATTTATACTTTGATACACACCTATTGGATATTCCTACACAAAGGGTAGCAGAAATTACAAAATAAACTTCTACAAGAGATTACTTAGAGCGCTAAGTGAGCAAACCAACGCGAATGCGTTAATGATCCGAATGAAAATAAAAAATTGAAACAAAGAGCGCGCGTTGAAACACAGCACGCTTAGCCCGGAAATAAAAGGAACGAAATGTCTGCGGAATGCGTAACGCGGTGAAAACAAAGAGTCTCAATTTTCAAGAGCTCTTTATTAAAACTGCTAAGTACGTTTCGGTATAATGAAATTAAAAGTAAACGTCGTTCGTGATTTATTTCGGTCGGTTGCAGCTGTAATATATAATGTCGAATATTCACGTTCGCAGCGCGTAAACGCGTTCGAGTTGAAAATTCGTTTTATGCGTCGAATTTCCAATTTGGATTTTAACAAAACATTTTTGAAATAACAACTAATCGTAAATAAGCGTCGATCTTCGTTATTGAATCGTCGAACTATACAAAGCCATGAATTATGCCGGAATACTTATACCTGAAATGACACAAGTACGTCGATACTCGGCGCTGCGGCGCCGAATATATTAAAACGTCTGGTATGTACTTGCGTCGATACAGCCGACTATCGAGTTTGCATGCTTGCGTCGAATCTCTCTGTTTGGCTATACTATTAAGCCTTGTAGAATCGGATTGTTATTTAGTTGAAGAAAAAGATTGCTTTTTTTATTAATGGTTCTATAAAAAAGAATATAACATACTAAAATCGAAGACCAAATTATGTGAAGAAATAATAAATTAAATAACAGTTGGATAAAGAATAAGAATTGTGTATAAAATTGTGCATCGATCGCGAATGGTTTAAAACGTGAACCAGGAAATAATAAGCCAATGGTAATAAGCAGAAAAATGATAAACGATTATATTTTGCTATTTAATAATTTGACAATAAGTACTCATGGTTGATATAATATCCGAGGTAGTAGAAGTTTGAATGCTCATCACGCTTTTCTCTAAACAGATCCTCTACGAATCCAAATACTGCAAATACTGTAATATCGTGAAATTCCACGATTTCAAGTCTCTTATGTTTCCTAATTCTGGCGTATCCTAAATTCCAACAAGCTCCTTCAATCTCGTCTAGACCTCTTATCTTCACAAATTTTTTCACGTTCTTCTGTGTATCCCACTGAGCTCCTAGAATTCCCTAATATCTCTGCACGTTTGAAATCTCTCAAACGCTAGACGACGCTTTTACCGGAGTCTGCTTAAAGCTCGAAATTAATTAGGTTAATTTCCTTTATCCTTTTCATCCTAATCCATCACATCCTCGTCGAGTTCCACGTTGACAATAAGGCACGAAAAGAAGAGGAATCCTCGTGGCGCGGACTTCGAGCAATACCACGGAGTTACATTCCATTCCAGATTTTCAAATTACTGGATTATCTGGATGGAAAGTAGCTGGCGTGGCAGGTATCCAGGCCGCTTAGCGTTCGCTTGCGGTTTTAAGCTCGACTATATCGACGCCTCCTCCGACGTGTTCGCTCTTTTTAAATAGAGAAGAAGAATCACGTTCCAAGTCCAATCGAATGGCTGAGATTCCATCATGAAAACCTGGGGTTCCTTACAACGTGAAAGATATTTTATTCACCGCGAAAAGACACCGTCATTCTATTTCACCAAATACCGTCGAAAGGCGCCGATATGGAGCTCCTACGCGTTCAAAGTGGAAACATTTAATATTTACGCGTTACAGTGTTTTACGTATTATTATTGTACGTAATGATTATGTCGTATACGTAAGTAAATAAGTAATCAAATCATTTAGCGTCGTTGAATATACGGTGTGTGATCGGGCAATGTAATTTTACGGAAAATGCCTAATAGCTGTATTTCATGTATCTTCGTCTAGGGGGTGGTTTTAGGAATAAAGGTAATTTGTAAAAATGTTATATAAATTTTGTCCCATATTACAGTTACATTGATTTATCATCGGGTAACTAAGTATCTTTTGTTATTCTATATCACTGTATTTTTAATTCTCTTCATTTACATCTTCTCCGATCGATTTCTTCCGTTTTCACTTAAGAGTGTCTTACAGCTAATATTACGCTACTATTCGTAATGCAATTTCTATATAAGTTTCTAGTATTCGTTTCGCTTACATAATTTTCAGCGATCCGGCAAGCTGGTTGGCAAAAACGTCGAAGAAACGATCAATCGCGCGCCTTCTATGTACTTCGCGTAACAATCGACTAACTGAAACGTCTCGGTAACAGGCATGAGATAACGCGGCTGATCGAGAAACGATTTCGCGTAAGAACACCGCCTTTAGCCGAGGGGCAAAAACCAAAACGCTTTCGCGGGGCCAACGTTCTCAAGTACCGTTATGTCACTCGATTGTGCCGCGATCGATACGATCTCGACGCCAACGTTTCGTTCCAGTGATCATGGAAAGCGTGAAATCGGTCGTGCGGCACGTGGCGCGATTTGTCCGAGTTATCGATCCTTGTCCTTCGACTCGTGAATTCATCGATCAGAGATAAATGCGTCGACGAAGACATAAGTTCGTCGTTGGAAGAATAGCGACTCGATTTGTCGGAATAAGTGGTTTCCAAATAGAATTTGGAAATTTTTATGCACCTTCGGCATGCTAAGATCACTTAATCTACAAACTTTTCTTCCATTTATCCATGAAAATGATCAAATTTTTTTATGACAAAAGACAACTTTTCATGCAAGTGGATACGCAATACATTTTTGTAAAAGATAAATGGACAGTTTAGTTTGCAACACGTTACAGCCCGAATTCTTAAACGTCAACGGGATCTTCCGATTAGTCCAGACAAGTATTTCAGAGTTTTAGGGACGAAGAACAATGATCCAAAATATTTTCCGAACTAAGCCACACAGCAAAATTGCGACACGTAGATATTTCGGGACGTATCAACATTCTCGTAGCTCATAGAACCACTTTAAACCAATATAACTAAATTAATCAAGTACCTTTAAATCAATTCGCTCAACGTGTACATTAAATTAAAATACTCGCCTCAATCACTGAAACTGCCCATTTCATCATCCACTTTAACTTTCATTCGAAAAAGCTTCAGATTAATTCCATTAACTTCGAAACCCCTCACTTGCTATCTATCGTTACATTTTGCCAATCGAAACGCGTCGGTTTTCGAAGCGGCGATACCGCCAAGATCCATCGACTGGTGAAATCTTCGAAATCGTTGCGAAATCCCTTCGATCTCCGGCATCTGCCTTCTGCCTTCCGATATCCCTTCTGCTTGGAAGAAAATTCGCGACAGAGCCGAGTGGGAGGAGCTGGATAAAGCAGCCTCTGCCGAAGTTTACCAACAAACGATCGACATCGATATCGGTGAATCGAAAGCATCGGAAGCATGTGGCGTGGACCGGTCGTTGTGTTGCTCCTTCTCGTCTGTCGCGATTCGCTCGAAGCTGGAGGTCGCGACGTCGAAGCAAGTGTGGACGAGTTGTTGCGTCGAGACGTCCGTGAACCGGTCGAACCATGGTCGGCCTTCGCCACGGAAGTCGAGGATTTGCTGGGAGAGGGAAACTCGCCGAAAAAAGAGAAAACTGGCAAGAAGGGTGCGAAGAATGCGTCTGGTACGTTACTCCCCATCGAATTTCAGTATTTTCGAAGTTTAATCATTTACCGTGACACGCGTTTATATGAATCTGTCAGGGGACGAGCAATTTACAAAATATTTTCGTTCGCAATATTAATTCCCGAGCTATAGATTTTTATGCATTTATAAAAAACTGTGAAAAGTGCAGAATATGCAAAAATATAAAAAAATATACAACGTGAAATTTTATTTCCATAATTATATTAATAAAAATATGAAATTCCGTAAATATGCGTAGACTATAGTACGAGTGTACTGTACTATATGTATTTTTATTCACTCTTTGGTCCCTATTTTCTTGCATTCAAAATTTATTATGAACAGCAGACACGTGTGTTCTTATCCCCATCGTACTGTCATTTTCAAATTAGCATTTATCAAACCAACAAACAAATGGGATAAAGATATTCGGAAACGGTCCCTAAGCAACCACTCGAGCGGTCACGGATATCGCGGACGATAACCAGCACGAACGATACCGTGGTTTTAGGCAAATCAGACGAGGGAGGATACTACAAAACGTACGGCAGCGACGCTGAGGGCGAGAAGGGTTACTTGACGGCAACCTACAGCAAGGGCAATCACGGCTATAAGAGCCTCGACACCTTCCACAAGCAGGATGGCGACAAGTACGCATTCGAGAAGCACGTTGCCTACGGCAAAGCGCGTGCTGACAAGAAAAGTAGCCACAACGACGAGGCAGCCTCTCGTTCCAGAAAAGCCGGTGATCACGAGGGTGCAGGTACAGAGAAACTGTACGACGTCGAGCATGTAATTGCGTGACAACCATAAAGCATGATGGGATCTGAAATTAGTTTCTTGTCAACTTACTGGCTTGCAGATAAGAATTCTAGAATTTTTGATTTAGTACAAATGTAGCTACTCGAATATCATTCCTTCAAGGTTTCCTAGCTTCTATGAAAAAATTAATCGATGTTACAATCTGGAAAACACCGTGCATTGTTATTTTAGAACTTCAGTCTCAAAGCACTGTGATAATTTTCTTATAAGGATTCATAGAAACAAAATCAAAATCTGATATGTGGAAAAATTGGTTTCTTGTAATCTCAATAGTAAAATTAGATTTTAAAATAAATGAGAAAATAAATCAAAAGCATAAGATTATATGTTAAAATCGCTCGAAAGTTTTCTTGTTTGAAGCGAAGGTATACACAGCTCATGACGTCATTTGAAACACCTGGTACATATATGCATTTAATCCATGTCTGATCTTGTTATGTCACTCAAAAACTGCTTGTCACGCAGAACCAGCTTATTAACCTATCCGACGATATCCTTGGCGTAGGTGATTAATTTTGCTTCGAGATATGCGTAACTTTATTCACGAACAAAAGATACATTTTTATTTATTAAGTGTATTCCAACTGTACAAATGATTGCATTTTAATATATAAAGTATGTGTAATGACAGTAATAGATTTACGATTTCTTATTTTGGTATATGCACACTGCTATCACTTACAGTAAACGTATCTACGTTCCTCAATAAAATTAACGGTGTCGAGTGATATTTACTTGAGAAATTTGCTTCAGGAAACTAACATAGTGGTAGTTCCATTAGGATAATATTTTTAATCTACTCGAACGAAATAGTTGGCAAGTTCGAATAGATTTTGAGCTCGAGAAAGTTTCTTCTTTATACCGTAAATAATTTTCGCGCGATATATCCGTGTCATTAGTCGCACGGGATCCTTTAATGAACGTCGATCGCAAGTTTTCCCTGGCAAACTTAGTGGCTCGAGTATCGATCGCCAATAAAACTACACCATCGAGATAACGACATTAACCGAACGCATTCATGCGCTCGTTTCGTCCTAATTTTGACGGCGGCACCCAGCCATTTTGCTAATTACTTCACAGAAACATGTCATTTAATCACTTGGAACTACCGATCCTTTGCACCTATAAATTTCACTATTCCTGGCAGAAACTATCGTATAATAATTATGTCAATTTTAGATTAAAAATTTTTTAGCGTATATTTTTTCAGTAACAGTCAGTTACATTGGAAGATAAATCGTGAAGAGTAACGTAATAATAGTTTCGCTAGTACGATATTTTTAATCCTCCTGGTTAGAATATATTTCTAACGATAAGATATAATTCGAGATAATCTTTTACGATAATTACTTTGCATTTAAATTACATTATTCCACGTTTCCGTATTAATTATATTATAAATTTCGCTAGATACCATCGTCGATACCCATTATGCAACCAACGAGGGCGATCATCACGACGGTGGCGAAGAACACGATGCTGAAGCCAACGATCACGGGAGCTATACTCACGAAGATGGCGCTCACTATATGGCTCATGGACCAGAATCTTCGAGTTATGGACATAGTGAAAGCTACACGGATGGAGAGGGTGAACATAGTTCTTACGGAAGCTACAGCTCCTACTCGAGAGACTCTGGCGGCGAACACGGTGGTGACGGAGACCATTACTATTAATCCTTTGCCAAATGGCTGATGTTTAGTTGTCCGATTTTCTATGGAATGTATTATTACGGCAAAAGTGCCTAATTTCGAGACCAGAACGGTATAAGTGGAAATGACGATAATTAGAACGAAACAATGGGAACAAGAAGCGATATTTTGTATAAATATCGTCGTCGGTGTAGAATGATATTTCCCTTGACGTAAAATTGTTTTGAAAATTGTACGCGAAGGATTAAAATTGGCCGAAATGAAGTTGTTAAATGTTTGTTCATGGTTGCTATATTTATAGTATTAGACGTTTAATTAATAGACATTAGACTTTATTTTTAGACATTTTGTGTACAAGTATAGAAATAGTTTCTTCCGTAGAGCGTTTATTGTGAAACTTACTAAATTATAATTTACAATGTTGTTTCTCTGATCGCATATCTGTTACGATTAATAAATTATACGAGCTTGTTTATTTAATATCGTGTATTAAAAAAGAAGAAAAGGCGAGGAAATAAACGCTCGATACAATACTCGATAGAACTTTTCAAACGTATCCAATTATATTCACACGATGTTCTCGAACAGCAGATTTACGTATCAAGCGAAATTCGGAAAATCCGCTACGTAAAATGTAAAGCGTGATATTTCAACAGCAATTACTGACAATTTTTTAAATTAACGCGTCGATGTAGAAAAAATTATACAAATTGGACGAGAAACGTATAAACGATGGGCTGGACGCGGCACACCGTTCAATTTCGCGTCATCAATTAAGCATCGATCAATTAAATCCGTATGATTATGAGAATAATCTGGATCAAACGGCTTTCGATAACAACGAATATCGTATCATGTGGAAATGCATTTTTGCGACGTGCTCGTACAATATTCTTATTAAATGTTTCATAATTAATACGTGGGTGTCTGTTTGTTTACGACGTTATCAAAAATCGATCGATATTGTTTGATGTAATCGCGCGATCGCAGACACGAAACAACTTGTTAGGGGACGAATTTTCCATGTGTGCATTACGCTCGAACTGTCAATGCTTCCCATTGTTACTTGACAATAATACGAACACCAATTATTTTAGAAATGCAATGCGCACGCGCGCGGGCGCGTGCGTTCGTTGTGTAACAACGCGTAATTTTGATGCCATGCAAAGGTGGCGCGTTGTTATTACGAAATTTAATGATATTACGTTTGTATCGCATTGATGAGCCGATCTAAATTGCAATTGGTCATCGTTCGCTGTTGTTCGTCGGTGCTCGTTACATTAACGTTCCTATAGCCACGCTCCATTATTGGCCGGGTAATTTGTTCGAGATCCATATCATCGTGTCAAGTGATAAGTACTATCGATCTTGGACGGCCCCGATAATTTATAATACACTGGAGACGGCGAAAAAAGTAGATGCAAGTTAAATTTTAAACAGAACGAGGTAAAGTTATTTGAGTCGAACCAACTTTCCTACGATCGATATTATTTGCTATATGTGTTTCATTAATGTTCATGTACCATTGTTTCAAAATAATTGGCTAAAGTATCCGGATATTTATGAGCCTTGTTGTATCTATTTTTTCTTAGTCAGATCGATAATATTGGTTTCCAGATTAATTTGGTAGAGGGTATTTTTGTTGTCCTACTGAGAGATAATAATTGAAAAATAGATAAAAAGAATTGACAGAAAATCAATTCTCACGGCAAGAAATATATACGTTTTAAATGGATTCGTCTGGGTACGGTTTTATACGACTCGATTTGCGAGAAAGGTTTTTCAACTATTTTCGAAAAGATTTGACAACCGTTGTATTAATTCTGGCATTTGTTAACACATTTATACGTAAAGTTATTGTTTTAATTCTATCTTGATTATTGATTTTGAATGATAATATTGCATTTATACGTAAGGAATAATATTACATAATAATAAAATTCGTTCGTTATTTTAACGATCTTTTATAAATAACATAAAATACCCAACATTAGTTCTATACTTCCTTTCCCGTGCTGTATTTCATTTATTAAAGTATCTAATTGTGTAAAAACCTTGATGACATCAAAGGGGCATAGAATATTCAACATTTTTGCACTTTAATTACGTTCAATCAATTTTACAACGTTTGAATTAGTTCAGACCAATTCCTACAAATGGAACTTTAAATAAATTCTTTCTCTTTTTCATTGTATAAATCATAACAATGAGAACTGAAGGGAAGTTCAACAATTTCAGATTAAAGTCTGATTTCAAGTGGAATGTGATACAAAGGCAGAGAAATGTCCATAAAATGTACAATACGTACAAGATGATTTCAAGACAAAGTAGATCAATTAATCGCAATTGGGTGATGAAACCTGTTAATTGTAAAAAAACTAACAAATATTACCTACAGAATTGTACAAGTCTCGTGTGCCGAGTTCAATTTGCACGAAACTTAATGTTTCCCCGACTTTCTATAAATACTGGAAATATCGACAAATTAACTCACGATTTTCTCATTTTCCATACGAATATTCCGGTGTACTATAGATCAAGTGATTCTTTGATAAGTAACTTATTACTTCCAAGACATTAACTGCTTGAGTGACGAGTTGACTCCACGAAACTTAATTTGCTCCCCAATTAACAAGTTAAACTCGCGTTTGGGCTTCACGCAAATAGCAAAACACGAGATATCCTCACAAGGTACGCCGTTAGCGTTGTCTGTTCTGACCGACGAAGAAACAACGAGACCAGTTTGTTAAAAAGTACGACCGGTCACGCGACGATATCGCATCTGGCTGGTCCCTGCGGGGCGAGCAACGTTTGACGCCACGGTGCGGGAATTCGTGGGGGTGGGCACAGCGGATTTTGCAATTATTTATAACGAGGAAACTTTTGGAACGGCCGCAGCCTGGCAATCGGTCCGTTAATTGCACGAGATAATTATTGTTAAACGCCGCGCGCGTGACAAAGGATGATTCCGCTGTCATCGCAGGCTCAAACTAATTCACCGTGTTCGCTGGAGGACGATCACTGGCTGAACTCGTCAAACTTTTCACCTTTTACCGTGCCACTCGCCCAACTGTGTTCGTTCGTTAATTTTTCACCAGAGAATTTCAATGAATATGGAACGAGTCGGATTACCGGAGAAATCAATCTTCCGCTGGCTTGGAAACTTGAACGTTCGACTATACACTGTTTCATTATTGGGCTTTGACTGCGGATTTGAGGGAGAGAAGCTGTAGATATAATTTATTGGATTAAATAATGTTTGTTTTTAAAATAATTCATTTCTGCGAGTAACTGAAACTTGACGCACAGCGTGTTATTCATATAGAACCAAGACAGATCATCTCTTGTTATGCAAGTTAGTTTCTTAAGAGTTGACAATTTTTGCTGGAATTAATTCCCTTGCGAATTCCTCGAATGCTTAACACATATATATGTCATTTCTAATATAAATAATTGAATTTCCAACTAATTTTATTCTATTTCTAAATAAGCGATATTAAAAATGAGGAAACTAGTTGGCAATAAATCTCAAAGCTGAAAAAAAGAAAAAAGAAGGGAACTAATTAAGTCTGGCAATTATCTTTGTCATTTGGTCCTAGATTGAAATTCACTGGAAAGGTTACAACCTATTCGCGTAGCACGATTTCACGAAAATCCCCATCGTGCGTGAAATTCGATCATTCTTCCCCCGTGGCCGATAAACAAGCCAGCCCTCGAGTGCAGCTCGTTTTCAAACCGGCACGCAATCCATGTTCGAGTGCACTTAATCCGAATTGTGCACCTCGGGACAGACAACTCGAATACGTCGAATGTCAATGTTAGTTACCCTTCTTCTCGCTGTGGAATAGAGCTTGTAAGCGTGGAGTGGGCGCAAATTAGGAAACAATTTCATTAGCTGTCCAATGGGCGGCGCGCAAGTTCCATTGTTCGTGGCCTACGGCTCGATCAGTCGATTGATCGAAACGAAAGAGTGGTCGAAGGATGCTTGCATTGTGGCGGTGAAAAAACGTGCAAAAGGGATCGTAACCGATTCAACGAAGCTTCAGCGTTGAATGTAAAGTAATTTTAGTGAGAGGTTGAAAAGAAAGAAGGGGGTGGGGTGGTAACGTTGAGCCATCAACTGATTGCGACAGGATGGCGCTGTCTCACCTTGCCGAGGAACAGCTTCAGTTCGGTGCAATTAAGTGAATCTATAGAAAAGAGAATTAAAGACAATGTCATTCCAAACTATTGCCTTCTCCTGTTAGAAAAGTTATTTCTTTTTCTGTCGGAAGAAGGATTTTCTGGCCGAATGAAATTCATCGGTGAGAAATATTTTCTGATTTTAATCGAAAATTGAAAATAATTTTACAAAAGTAATAACTTGCGAATTAATAATGTTAATAAATTTTCTTGCCTAATAGCAAAAAGTATAAATGAATCAACGAATTGAAGGTAAGATCAGCGCCTTTATACGACGCTTAGCAAATGGGAGAAAAGGAAAAAGAAAGATGAAAGAAGATCTGAGCTGTCTGAAAGGCAATGGCAGTAGAAGCAGCGGCACTCAGTTGAAATGTTTTCGAGTTACCAGCGGCACTTGAAGCCTTAATTTAATAGTCGGCGGCCTGTTCTTTTCCAAACGAAGGGGGTGGATACACTTGAGCGGCGATCCACCGTCGTCCTTGGATCTGCTTACAAAGCAATCTCTCCATCTGGGAAAGTCCAAAGGGAACGCCACCTAATCTAATCTCCGTTACGACGATGCCGAGTCCAAATCGAAGTTGGCAGAGCCTTCGGTATCAGGTTTTCTCCCAGTCTCTAAAGGAGCCCGATGGTGAAGCTGGGCAGTAACCAATCTTTATCTTGATTATGCAGCGCCAACGCCGGAGGAGCCAATCTCTAGCCGAACAGCCTGCCAAATAAGGTCGTAAAGAGGCCGAATCTATCGATCACCGTTTCAAACTGCAAATTCGGCGCAGCTGATTTGCAATGGAGATCGGAGGAGCACCGAGAACGACCGACGATGCGCCCCCGTCCACCGAATAAGCAGCTAAGAAAAGAAACTCGACTTTGTATCGTTCGCGACGAAAAACCAGCCAACCGTCTGATTATTCTCGACACTTCGTGGTGAATTTTAAAAACCGTGAACGGATAGCGTCCAATGAAAATTCAATAAGATTCGTTAGAGAAAGAAGTGATCATTATTTGATCGATAGTCAATTAAGAGATTGATCCAATTCCAGGTTATTCGGTCAATTTATTTTGTTGCAAAGTTTCCTTCTCGTTTGGAGCTTGAAAGTTTCAGGAATACTTCAAACTTTGTTCTTACCGATCCTTTTTCTCCGTTTTAGAATGTAATGCATCAATTTTTAATTGCAGTTTGCATTTATCAAATTTTCACGGTATTCGCTAACGTGCTCAGATCCGAAACTACATTATACCTTTCACTTTACCTACTTTACGCTCACCTTGTAAGACCTAGGAAACGAATACATTAGAAAATTATGCAACATGGTATGAAGTTTTCTTGACTTGGTGACTAGCAATTCGACGGAACTTCGTCGAACTTTGTAACCTAGAAATTCTGAAACTGAATAAAGCCGACGAAATTCCGCGCATTCGAACAACAAGTTTGCCAATCGATCGACTCGAACGACGTACCAAGGATTCTTCCGAGTTCCAGATATTTTCAGGTTACGGGAATATACCTACATATACAGAATTCGACTCGAAGCTAATATCGTAAAAGATATCGAGTCGTCTTTGTTGGCTGCAGAGATTTTGCAAGGTCGTGCGATTGAATCGTCAGCAGAACCTGGAACAAATGGGCGAACAGTTAGCAGAACGATCGGCGCAACTACGATTGGTCATCGAGCTGTGATATATGCGTTGCCGACGTCTGTAAATGTCCATAAATTGTTTTCGCTCCGTCGCGTTATAAATAAAGCGGACTTCGTGAATTTTTTTTTTTTTAGCCACAAATTCGCATCGCCAACGATAGGATTAATGGCGATATTAGAAAGTTTATCGACGATCCGTTTCACCGTGACGATACGGCATCGGAATAATTATTTTATTGTCTTTGATTTATTATTATCGTTATGATATTACGTCGAGGGCTCGAAAAGCGTTTAATAAAATATTAATCTATAGTCTCGTTCGAAAGATTGGAATATCCTTCTTTAGACGAAACGAACATTCCCGCACATTTTCCCGAGAAGACCGAATATTACAATTAATATCTTTCATTCCAAAATATCAACTGAAATCTTTCAACTTTAGTGGAAGAACTAAAATCTTTAAAATTGTTGATCTCGATTTAATATCAGGATAGCGTCGAATATTTTACGTTGAAAAGTATTCGATAGATGCAGGCCATCGATTGAACTCCATTCACTATGTGCAATCACGTTACTACAAAGTAATGATAGCAGTTGCACAATGCAATAAGATTCATGATTTCATTGTACTTAGAAACCTCTAGTCTCTGCAAAGTTTTTAGACATTTAGTCCGGTCACGCACTAGGTGGCTCGAGCTGCACGATTGCTGAAGCGTTTGTTCACAAAACACTGTACACGGTAAAAGCGTCAAATATCGATTTACAAATGTAACCAAATTTATCGTTCTTCGATCGGTCTTCCGGTTTCCATTAAAAAGATGTCTTCAATAGCGTACCGTCATTACGTCATGTCTCTGAATTAACTATCCACGTTTTTACCTGCGAATCTGAAAAGACAACGGGCAAACAATTTCATTACGAGCTCGAGAAAGTGTGAAAGGTCTCCACGCCACGGAAGGCTTGCGGTCGCGCGGATGAAAGTGGAATCGGCGGAAATGCTCGCAAGCCCCGTGACGGAACAATCGAACCGTGGATATTTAAGTGTCACCGGTTGCGACGTGGTCATCAGTCGGATGATCGCATCGAAGCCGGATCGAGATGCTGCGTGTCGCGTTTCCTGCCGCTGTTCTGCTATTCTTGCTTCAACAGACATGTCTCGCTCGGGAATTGAACTCCATTCGCGATCGTCGAGATGTCCAAACGGAAGACAGCGACGCGTTACGATCGGTAGTCTCTGTCAGCCCAGTTCCAAGCTTAAACGTGGACGAATCGAAGCAGGATCTCGCCACGGCTGCCTCCGGCCATCAAGGTCATCATCACGAGTCTGGAGGAGGACAGAGTCATCACGCTGATCATCACGAAGAACATGGCGAGGAAGGTGAGAAGGGATACAAGAGTCATCATCATCACGATAAGAGTGACAAAGGTGAGCACGATAAACATCATCATTCCGGTCATCACGAAGAACACGGTGGCCAGAAGAAAGGACACCACGATGAACACGAGAAATACGGAGAACATCACGAGGGTGAGAAAGGACACAAGGGTGGAAAGTTTGGAGAGAAAAAGGGTCACAAGAAAGGTCACAAGACGAAAGGGTATCATAACAAGTTTCACAAGGACGAGTATCATAAAGAACATAAGTTTTACGATGATTATCATAAGGGTGGCCATCATAAGAAGCATGGTGACTTTTATGGACATCATGAGAAGAAGGAAGGAGAGCAGAAGAAAGGTGGTCATCAGCACGCTGGATATCACGAGGATCATCATGGTAAGAAGGGTCATCATGATAAGGGTCACCTGGACGAGGAGCATAAAGGTCATCATGGGAAACACGGACACGACGAACATTATAGCCATCATGATTCTTATGGAAAGAAGGGTGACCAGCATTCTGGCAAGAAATACGGATACAGCAAAGGACACAAAGGTTAAAAGATGTAACGCTCCGAGTTGAAACACGGTTCTGGATACTTTTGTTCCAAGAATTTCGCTGTTCTGTTTCTAGCTTACTATTAAAACTGTATGTTTGTTATACTGTATTGTTGTGAATTGATGATTGAGAAACTGCGATTATCCTTGCTTCGCGTTTCACCGAATTGTTATTACTTTGTTAACAAAGAGAAATAATAAATTAATATTTTTATACAAAGTCCCAGTGTATTTAATAAAATAATTTCGTCCCAAGATGTTTGTCAGTTAAATATTCAAATTAGTAGAGTTCTTTCTTGAAGAATTATGTCAAACAAAGAAACAAAATCAAGGAAATTTATCAATATACCGAACAAATTGAAATTTACATCGAATTAATATGTAAGAGTAAAAATATGTTACAAAAATGCAGTTAAGATTTTCTGACTAACTGTTCATACTTTGTAACAAGAAAGACATGTTATATCGTTACGTCTATAGCCATATGTGCTTTTAATTACAAAGACGAAAATTAATCATTGTCGCTAGTAAATAGAAGAAAGCTTTATGCGTTAAGGAGTTAAACGTTGCATTAGGTCTGTATAGTCGTTATTCACGCCACTCGTTATTTACGCTGAAAGCGTTTAATATCTGAAATATTTCACAACCGTCGGTTTTAAGTTCTTCCAAAGTGACGGCGAAATAATGTATCGTGGAACGATATATATCATGGCCTGTATTGTGTAAATACATTATGTAAATAGACGCGCGGATATAGTGACTGCAAGCAGGAGAAAAAACACCGATATAGCGTGGCGCGTTGCTCTCTTTTCACTTTCCCTGCGGTGCTCTGCAAATAAGTTTCTTCGAGGCACATATTTGTCTCATAATATCGCCATTAATCAAACTGAAACGCGGCGTATACCTTTCTTGCCGAATTTCCGATGAAATTTTCATCGTTCGTTCGTTCGATCGAATGAAAAAGTTTCCGCGCGTCGGATTCCGTTCCAATGGCCTTGCCAATTAAAACCAAATTGGCCCAACATTTTATACGAAATTCCATTACACGTTAATATTCATGCTTTGTTACACGATATTTCTCAGAATTGTTGTATGAACATCTCCATACATTTGACAGCACGTAATTCGATTATAAAGTTACAGATGTCAGAGGTGCGATGATTTTATACTTTATTATCGTTCTTGTAGAATGTTACGACACGATAAAACTCACTTTTCAAAATTATTACGCGATAGTGAAATTGCGGCTTCATAAAAGTTCATAAACGCATTCGTGTTTACGAGGATAATTCAAAAGGTGGAATACGAGGATTTGTTTCATCCTCTAAATAGAATGACAAGTATTATACTTTTGATGCTTGGGGATCAGGATTTCTCTCTGTTTACCCATCCAGCAGTCTGTTGCATATAATCCCACGCCTTCGAAAAGTTTATTTACACGAGGCAACGGGTTTGTAACGCAACGAGAAACGCGTGGCCGCGTTTGCACACTGTCATCGGCGGTGTGTGCTCTGGCAAGGAAGCGCCTACGGTAATAACGAGAACGAAAAACAATGTGTTCGGCGCGAAATTGGAGCTGCAATCGAAAAAAGCACACCAATCCCGTGTGCAGTCCGTCCGGGATTTTAATCAAACGCGATTGCGTTCGTCTGTAATCCGGACAATTTCGCTATTTATGCGAGCGCGTCCTCAATACGGTGGGAAATTGTTTCGTGTAATGCAATAAAGGCCTTTCCATCACGAATCGTTCATGCACACTCGAAAAATTTAATTCAAACCTGTCGCTAGTTCAAACGACCGACGAAACGAACACGTAGCCTGCCAATTAAATCGTATCGTAAGAAAATTTCATTGCTTTCCAGCGAGATATGAAGTACTTTCGACGTAAAAAATTCACTCACTGGCTTATATTTTTTAACGAATAATACACTCAATATGTCGAAACAAAATATAATTATCTAATCGTAGAAATGTATCTCCCGATAGGTATCGGAAACTTCTATTTTTGTATTTATAATCACAAAGTTAATCCATGAAATGCAATTATGTCGCTGTCATTTGAGATAACAGTTATCTCGATTTTATTTTTCGATTTAATAGGTTTGTAAGATTCATTGATCATATTACGTTCCCGTGGTCCATAAGCTGGCAAATTAGAAACATTCTATTACATTTAACGGAACCGTGTGTCCGTTAATATCCAATATATATATATATAAATCATAATAATTTTGTTAATGTACGATAGATGTTATAAAGAAAATATAATGCAATTTGCAATACTAATACCAGTAATAAATAGTCTAGAAGGATGTACAGAGTCGCGAAAACTTATATGTCCATCGTACGTTAAATATTGTTATTATTATAGCTATGAAACGCCGCGACAAAGTTTTAAAAATATAAAATTATGTTATATATAATAATAATCCAACATCCCTATACTTGAAGCAATATCAAAGTCCATTAAAAAGGAGGTCTGTTAATCGATCGTGCGGGAGTATACCGTAAGTTCGACGTTACAAAACAGTACAATAGATATCCTGCGACGATTATCCATCACTCGGACTTCATCTTATAAGAACATTCGCTTTTTAATTGCGCTATTTCGTTATGCACGTATTATCCATTGGCCAGATTTTCGAAATAATAAGAACGAACGCTCAAACAATGTAAGCTTATCCGGAGCACTTAATCCAGGTGGCTTATATCATGAAAACCTTTCTTCCGCAGTCTTATCGTGCAATTTTCAATAGAGAAAGAGGGGAATTGCAACTACACGAATCGTTTATTATTATATTTTACTGATTTCTGAACATTTTATCAAAGAATTCCCGATTAACACGCAATTATTTTCTTATTACCTTAGATCGAAAATTTGTATTTCTCATAACTTTCGTCCCATCTCTTCCGAATATCATATTTCGCAATTGTAAGCAGAATCAAAGTTACTATATTTTTCCATTGAAATAAAAATTATATTTTAGATTATTTAATTGAGATCCGAGAGGACATACACAAAGTTTACTTTTAAAACAGACAATGAAAATCATCTGGTAATGTTGATTTTTCGAAATTGATTCGATACTCGCGAACCTTCGCCGGAAGATTGCAAATGTATTTTAATTTCTGATTTTTTCGTTACCGATTCAATTTTTCTCGAGGTAAAACAAACAAAATTCTTGTACTCTGGTTTACAAATGGAAACACGTGTATCTCCCTGTTTATCTTGCAAAATAGATGAAATTGAATGATTTGAGTTTCCACGAGAAAAACCAGTTATCGAATTTGCAGGTAAAAATGATTCAAACTTCATGCTACACATCCGTACGCCTCCTCCGGAAACCTTATTTACGTATTCTGTTTCTGCGTGTTCGTGCTGCACTTAGAAACGCCAAAGAGGTTTCAAAATTCACGCCCGTCTTCGTACTAACGTCTTATTCAAAAGCAAACAGAATTCACATAGTAGAATATGTTTTACTATACAGTTACATTTTACTATACAGAAACACTACAACGCACGGATATCTTCTTGGTAATAATCAGACCTGTGAAAATTTTATTTGAAATAAAAACAAAGAATTATAATTTGGAATAATGAGCCATTCCAACTTACCTTCATTTTTCAAATAATACAGAAAAAAATCGTTTTTTGTGAATTAAGACTAAAATAATCTTCTCCTTCAATGAATGACAATCTTCTCTTTCAATTAAATAAAATAACGAACAGTTTGCGTTTTAATAGTAATTTTCCAAATATTTCACTTAGATGGAAGACTTTAGAAACTAGAAACTGGAAAAGATACCGTAAAACGTTGCAAGAACAACGTTGGAATCATTCTTCTGCCAAAACATATAGACACAGGTTTAAGAGAAATACAAGAAATAAGCAAATGGATATTTAAATTTAAAGTATACTTAAAAATATTCAAACTTGTCAAGAAATCAATTTAGTGTCTCGTGCAGTTGGTTCATTTTTTAGAAGAAACTTTCATCTCGAAGATCAATCACGTTTCTTATGTTTGTCTCGAGCACACATAGTCAAAATTCGTAATCTTTTGAATGGAGCCAAAAAATTAGTAGTCCGAGAGAAGCTTCGAGTCTCGAAAGGATTCAAATCAATTGTTCGCTGGTATTTAAAGGAAATGTGATTGACGCTGTGTACCTCCACAGAGACATAAATGGCATTAACTTATTGGATAATCTAATATTAACTCATCGTGTGTCAATTTTCATTTCGCATCAGTCAATCAGATGTTTCATTCGTAACAGATCATCGATAAGTGCAAGTCTGCGGTGTCCATGTCTCATGCATATTTTCGTATTCTCGACGCGGCTTTTCACCGGTCCCGGTCGGAATTTACACGTTCCCTTTAATTTAAACGCTTTCCATTGTCCTCGGCTCGCATACTAAGTCCTCGTTACTCGCTAGTTGCGTGCTGGTATAAACTCTATTAGCAGCTTCGTTCGCGACTCGATTTCATTAAAACAAAACCGGTTGTCGGGTTCCTATGGAACGCTCGCACGTTTCAGCCCATTCCTTTGCGAATTATCTGGCGACGACGTGCCTACGTTATTCGGCGAATTAATAAGTTAGACCTGCGAAGGTCTCGGTTAGGTTACTAATTCAATGTGTCTGTCGTTTACACTGACAATCTCGAATAGATCCAGATTCTCGAAGGAGCATCGCAATCCTGACTCCATGGTATCAAGAAATGACTATTGCACCGATCGATGTAAAAGTTAGTCACTGAATTAATTTATATTTTTCAATTGATTATTTCCTCGATATTTTATAATATCAATAATGTGTCAAGCATGTGCAAACAACAGCAAGAAATCATTTCTCTCTCTTAATGCCTATAGACGGATAATGTAAATGTTAAACATAAAGAAATCGAATTGATCAAAGTAATCATTAATTTAACTAACTAGCCAGCGAATAAAGATCATTATCTATAGAGAGCTTTAATACTTCCCGATTATAACATTTAATATGCTATTACTGTGTAAATTTAATCATTTTCGTTGTAATTCTCGTGTACATCGAATTACATGTACACATTCAAATGTCAGACTCAAACACCTTGCAGCTGTAATTATACATAGCATTAAATCCTCCAAAGCTCCTTCCTGAAAGCTCCAAATCTTCTCATTTAAATAATAAAAATTCGACGAAAGTTCAATAAATTAAAAAATCAATAGAGATTCGTTTAAAGAAGAGGAATTCTAGCGAAAATAATTTAATCTGTAATGAAATGTTTCTTAACGTTAGGTATATTTTCCATTATCATGATTAATGAAACTGTTTGACGTAATAATTATTCTATCGACAGATGTTAAACGAGGGAAATGTTCGTGCAAATTTTCTACACGTCCCTGGAAAATAATTCGATTTGTATAATCAAACAGCAAGGAACAACTTTCGCGACGAAAAACGTAATGAAAATTAACTGAACGGCAGAAATCAAGCAGAACTCTCTAGGGATAATCCTCTTTTAGTTTGGTGAAAATGTTCCCGCGTTAACTAACGTTTTATAAATTGAGCAGGAAAGTTCTGCTACGCCTCGTTCTTAATTTGATACGAATGAATAGTCAACAACCATGTACAACATTTAGAAACAAAATAGAATTCATGTTTAGCGATACTTTATCTTATTCGCTGCGAAAAATTATTAATTAATCCCAAATATTCTACTACCGATATTAATTTCATCATACAGCAGAAAATTATGACGATAATATTAGTACCATTTCATGGAGTAAAATTTCATTCGCTAGAAAATCGGATGATAAAATTAAAATACGATGTGAACTTAAAATTAGAACCTGCGATACGAATGTGATTTGACTAGCAGAGAATTCAGTGATACGAATGTCAGGATCGAATCGAACAAGTATCGATAATCAGATGAAAAAGAAAGACTTAATTACAATATCGGTCGCCTACAGTATGGAATAATGATTTTAAAAGATTTCTTATAATTCCTTGATAATTATTCCTATCTTTCTTTCCTAATTCATTTAAATTATTTCCTAACTTTACCCGATTTATTCGTAAGCGTGCCAACATTTATAAACGGTTCCGTAAAATCGAATTCAATTTTCCTTTTCATCGCTCACTAAATATATTCGAAGAGTTGCATCCAGATATTTCGAAGTAAACATAAAATTCACATTTGAGCTCACTCGTACAAGACAGGCTGTAAATTTCTCGTCTTCTAGGAAAATCAACAACTCTGCTTCTTCTTTACCGCGATCGATTGAATTTAGATCTGTAGCCGATGCGAAAGAGGTTTCCGGGAATGGGAAACACGGTAAGAAAATACGAACAATGTCGAGAAACCGAGCAACTGAAATTAAATGTGGTAATTTCGCAAGAGCAACGTCTTCGTCGGACGAAGAAAAAGATAAATTACCGATGTACAGTTGATTGATCTTGCGGAGCCAGGATAGTTCGTTAAGTGAATAAGAAAGCTTCTAATCGAACGCGATCGAATTTACTCGAAGAAGTCTGTTGCACTCTCCTTGTTTCCGGTTCGTTGGTAAAAACTCCTCGACGTCCATCGAAAGAAACACTCGTGAGTTGACAACGACGTGCCGTGAAAGAATCGAGAAATACGATTCACGGGTGCTCTTGCTCGAGATATCAAAATAAGATGTAATTGAAATGTAAAGAATATGGCAACGAAGCGATATTTTATCTCTTCGTTCTGATAAAATTGCGTTATCAATGTTTTATAGAGGATGAGGTCAGAGAGGGAATGAAATAAGATTGAATTTGATAAGAAATACAAATGCAGCGGTATAAAAAGTCTACGTAAGTGTGTCGATATCCCCGTGAATCATTGTATATGTAAAATTTAGATCATTTTTCTGTATCCTCTGGTGAAATTGAATATAAACAAGATAAGCTAAAACTTTGATTTAAGAATAATTCAAAATGAAGTCGGTTAAATAAAGTGTATAATTGAATAAAATTTTTTACGAGAATGAAATCAGAAAAGACGTAAAATGAGATTGGAGTTGATTAAGGTTATATGAAAAGGATATATGCTCTTGAGATTTACTTTATGCGAAATAAACTGAAACTCTGATTAAAGAATAGCTCAAAAAATCGAGGGGATTAAATCCTCGTAAACTTTACGTTGACGCTTTATAAAACTGCTACAAAAGAAATTACGGTTTTTAACGGAATTCCCCCTTGAAATTTTACTTACGTATCGAGTCTGCAGAATTTTATCGTCCTCCGTTTCTCACTCGTCAAATTACCACGAATTTATTTTACATCTCAGCGTCGCTAATTAACACAACAACGGTTTCAACCAAAAAACGAGCCGTTCCAATAAAAGAAATCGACAAAAGGCGAAAAGAGAAACAGAGTAAAAAATAACAAAAAAGAATATTCCAATGTGTCTGTCGCGAATATTTAACCACCGAGAAGAGAAACCGATAAATCGCGGGCATCTACCGCGTATAAATTCCGGGAACGAGATGGTTGCGATGAAAAATTCTGTCCCGCGGCCGCAAAATTGCTCCGTACGAGTGGCTCGTTGGCGTGGCGAGCCGCGGTTAATTTTTCTCGTTGTTCGTATCACAGCGACAACAGGCTCTCCGCGACGAGACGACTACGAGGACGAGTGAATCGACGACGATGCTCGACAGTGCTCATTAATTTGGTTGAACGACAGGATTATTGTGCGATCGATCAAAAAGTACCAGAGCGAAATGGATTCGCTTCTCGCCCTTTTAACGCGCGCGTCTCCGGAAGTGTACAGCACGGTCGTTCGAGATCTACGAGCACGGGCACGACCGTTTCCTCCTTTTCTTTCGCGAGTCGCACGACCACTCCAATTAGATTAATTAAGCCAGCCACACGTACATGCGTCACGGAATAAAACAATGGCCTCGGGTGTTTCTGGCGAAGCGACGGGATGGAAAGGGAGGGAAGAGGGGCCACGCAGTGGTGGAATTGTCACACGCCAGAGAATTTCAAGTAGATCCACTCGCTTGTATGCAATCTCCGGCCGAGAATGGGCAAGCGGCGTGATCGTGCGGCCTGCTGTAACATCCACGCTGCCCTAAAAGAAGCGTATAAAGCTCCGTTAATCCGTGTCTGGTGCACCGGAATCCAGTCTAGATAGACCCACGAATGGCCGCGGCAATTTCATTTGCAGAGGGTGGAATCGTTAATCAAACCCGTGGCACGGTGAATGCGCTAGAAGCCTGGCGACTATACTCGTGCCCGTCGCCACTGGTCCGCGTTTTTTTCCTTCTCTGTATATGAAATATATTTGTACCTGTATTTGTATGTTTACGTTCGTGTAGGTAGGTAATGCACATGGCGTGATAAAACGAAAATGCTGCGAAGAAAATGAGAAAAAAGAGGGAAATATGTATATGGATGTTTGTACGAGCCGGTTGCGTGTATAACGTTGCACGTTTCAAAAGGAGTCCTGCCATCGCGGCCGCACTTATGTCCTCGACTCCTCTCGTCATGCAGAACGTAAAAATTTATTGGGACGCGTTGAAAATTTAAGTAGTACCAACCCAGTTACCGTGCACGTGTTTTTCGAGATTCCTGCTACGATTTCCTTTCTGCGCTCCTAAGTAGGTTAGAATATAAAATTGACTTTATTAAATGATTTAACGTTTCGATCAAGTTCTCTTTTACATCCGTTTCCGTCGTATACTGTGGCTGCAAAAAGTATTCGCACACTCTGTATTTATTTAACATATAATACAATATAAATATACTACAAATAAAGAATCCATCATGACGTATACATGCATATATTTAATTAGAATAAGATCTATTTTATGAAAAGCATTAATAAAATATAAGAGAATTAGTACTCTATCTTATGTATCCACTTCCAACCGCGATCACTTGAATCTTTTTTACCATAATGATAATCGTTGTAATAATAATCTTGGTGATCTTCGTCGCCACTGTATCCCTTATGATCTCTGCAATCGTGTCCCTGTTCGTAATAATCTCTTTCACCATAATGATCCACCTCGTGTTCATCATAATCGCGACGATCGTCCTTATAATCTCCACCTTTCTCTTCCTCGTGACCATAACGATAACCGCCATCTTCGTCGTCGAAATCGGAATCATGCTCTTCGTCGTAAAGCTCGCTGTGATTCTGATATTCGTCTAATTCCTTTACCTCGTGACGACCATGGGTGCTGTGTCCATTGTCATAATGGCCATTGTCGAGGAACTTTTCACCCTTTTCACTTTCCCTACCTTCATGATGTTCATCGTAACGATCGTCGTCATGATGATGGTATGTCTTCCCTTCGCCATCATCGTCGTAATACCCGTAACCTTTGTCCAGGTTATCGTGACCTCTGGTAACTTTGTCCGCTTCGTGATAACGTTTGTAGCCCGTATCGGCATGATCACTAGCTTTGCCTTGGTGAATAGCGTAACGATCGTTACCACCACGTTCCTCGTGTCGATGGAAATGAAAGGTAGCCGCTGGTTGCAGATCCTCGTAATTAATGCTCGCCGCGAAACTCACGGGCGCCAAAATAGCCAGAAGTATCAACAGACATGGACCTCCACGTACGGCAAACATATCGGTTTTCTTTAATCTCCTGCTGGCCGAGTTCCTATTTTTGAAGAGGGCGCAAATGTGTATCTAAAGTTTGGCGATACGGTTGATTGGAAGAGTATATATTGATTCGCGGTTAGTGCCTCGTGTTTCGTCGTATTTTTCTTAGGCGAGTGGTCCTGAAAGTACAGCTCGGAAAAAGATTCCCTTTGCCTTTCTTTTTTAGGAAAGGGAAAATCAAATTTGAAAATTGTATCGTATGTAGGTCGAAACGAGCGGTGGATCGCGCGACGTACAGCTTCATAACGTAATAACATTTTTCTATCAATTCGACATGAATTAATCGTACGGAGTATTTATCGTTCGAGAATAACGGTGAAAGTGATGAAGATAATGAAAAAGTAGCTTCGTGTACATTGGAAACTTTGCGTATTTCTTTTTTATTTCATAATTGACATATCAAGAATTACGAAATCCATACTCCCTTAGAAAACAGAAATATCATATATAAGCAAGCAAATTAGTTGAAAATGGACGAATGAAAGACTATTACAGTCTTCACAAGAAATTCTGTATTTAAGGTGTCTTCGATCGTCATTTTCTTTACCTGTGGCAGAATTTTGTAGCGGATTCACAGCGTAAATATAGTCCAAAGAAATAGCCAGTGCGAAGAATTCGTTTGCGAATATTCGTTCGGAAATGTTACGCGCCAAGTGAACGAAATTGGCGATATTACGGCAGTGTAGTTGACTGTTACAGCCAATATGATGCGGATGCGCGAAAATCTAACTTTTATATGTCTTTCACCTCAGTGTACGGTATAATCACTGTTAGGAAAAACATGCAAAATTTAACCAACGTGACCTCCGTGAAGGGAGAGAGCATTGCCCGATGTCCTAACCATGCTACGTTGGAAAACACATTTGCTACGTGTTACGGAAGTTAACGAACTGTCGTGTGAATTCGAATGTTTTGTAATCCGGTTTGTCTACCTGGCCGTAACGAGAGAAATTATATAATTTCGGTTGCGAAATATCGATATGTTGCATTAAATAATGACTTAGTCACTGACTGTTTCTAATTTACTGTTTAGTACAGATACGCTACATTATGTTTTAAAGAATTCGTGCATGTTCCCAAAAAAAGTGTACGAAACGTTTAGCAGATGTAGACACATTGTTCAATACCTAAATAAATGATATATAAGAGATATATAATATTATATTGTTTAATAGATTGTTTCAGCTGGCAGTTTCATGCAGTGTTTTAAAACGATTGTTTGACTTTTGGGAAAAAGACAATTTTCACCATTTTCTGTTACTTAATTCTTCGAGTTTCTAGATCCTTAAGAATATGCATCTTTGTCTATGACGTTCATGGCTGTAAAATAATTCACTGCGACCTTTTACGAGGAGAAAAGGTACCGACCGATAAATAGCATTCTTTAAGATGGCAAATATTACTAACTACTGTATAAATATTATCGTATCACATTTAAATCATTTGTATATATATGGTAGGTAATATTAGTTAAATTAATGGAAATGTTTAAATTCTAATTCAGAATCTTGAAGAATTTAGAAACTTAAGAAAAAGCCAAGAAAGTAAGTAACAGGAAATGCTCGGGATTATGACTTTTTCTGGCCAAACAGCTATTTTGAAATACCGTACGCCCTGGAGAAATTAAGAAAGCAGCGAAGGGTGGAAATAGGCAGAGGAAGTGCATTTTGTCCTGACGTATATGCATCTCTTTAACCATAACAATATCAAAAAATTTGAAATTCGATTATGTAGGTCAGGGAATCAGTTTGTTAAAGAAATCGCTATATATACATTTTTGATTCGTGATATCGGTATTTAACGTTGCCACCATTTGTAAAAGGATCTAGATCAATCCCGTCCGCTATTAATTCTGGAACCTAGATTGCTTTACATTGTTTCCTATGGCGTAGTTGTTGCAGTCGAAGTGTGATTGCATTACGTGGAATCCGTAGTCATTGTAACTGTTCGCGTGGAAACCTATTGATTCCTCAGCTGATCTCTACATTCCCTGGTATATATGTAGAGAGAGATTGTAAAGATACGAGGTTCATGTTTCAATGAGATAGAGTTATGAGAACAAATCAATAATTCGTGACAAAATTTACGATAATCGATATAACGAAAATTTTTATCAATTTTCTACATGAGATATAGACTAATGCAAAATTATTGCGTTATTTCCCGAAATTCAGTTGTATACACTGTCCTGCTACTCTTACTATTGAATTTAATTAATCTCTCTTAATTAATCGCTCTTTTTGTAATCCGTTCGGATAGAAAACAAATTCAGAACCTTAAAGATATAAAATTATACAAAAGGTACGAAGGAATATATTCCAAAGAATAAAGGGAGAAAGTTTAATCGTTAAGGGACGGTTTTATTATTAAAACAAAACATGACGATTCACATTTCAATGTCTAAAATTAATTAACGATGTAGTAAAAAACAATTGAGACAGCAAATATAAGAAAATTTCATTGCATTTGCTGCTTCTTTTAATGGTGTCCACCATGTCCACCACCACCGCCACCGCCACCGTGACCGCCGCCACCACCGCCACCTCCATGGCCGCCGCCACCGCCACTCGAATATCCATGTTTCTTTCCTCCATGGTGCTCCTCCTTTTTCCCATAATCCTCGTGATGCGAGTAATGATCATCGTGTCCATGTTTTCCATGGTAACCTTTATGATCATCATCGTAATGTCCCTTATCAAAGTGACCCTTCTTTCCATGGTGATCCTCATGGTGTCCAGAATGATGATGACCACCCTTCTTGTGATGTCCATCTTTACTCTCATGGTGTCCATAATGATCACCATGTTTCTCGTGATGACCTCCCTTGTGATAATCATCGTAGAATTTGTGCTCTTTGTGATATTCATCCTTATGGGCTTTGTGATGATAACCATGGGTCTTCTCACCTTTCTTGTGACCCTTTTTGTGTCCATATTTTGAACCCTTGTGCTCATCCCCATGCTCATGGTGGTGCCCATGTTCTTCGTGCTCGTCATGGTGTCCCTTTTTGTGCCCACCATGTTCTTCGTGATGACCTTCATCGTGATCCTTACCATAATGACCATGATCACCTTTGTCGTGATGATGCTCATGTTTGTACCCTTTTTCACCCTTTTCGCCGTGTTCATCATGATGGTGTCCATGATGATCGTGACCACCGCCTTCCTCATGATGGTGGCCATGGTGGCTTGCTGACATTTCGAGGTCTCTTTTATTCCTCAGCTCCCTCGCCATGGACAAGGAGATAAACGTACAGATCACGGCTAAGCCGAGATACGGCCATAAACTCTTCGCCATGTTGGTTGCTTTGTAGACCAACGAGTGCTATCGACTGATCACATCGCTTTAAAGCAAAGCTTATATACCTACCGTCATAGTCGCGTTTCATACGTAACCGCTTTCGTTCGTTCGAATCGTTGCTCTCTGGTACTACACATCACCGCTGAGTGTTGTTCGAATAAACTTTTATTGGGAATAAAATTTTATTTGTTCATTCGTTCGTTATTTGATTTCAATCCCATATTTGTTTATTTGTTTATTCGTCCGCTGGTTATTCCAGTTCTTCTTTCTTTTATTTAATCTATTTTTCGTAATAAAATCTAAAATTGCTATCGAATTGAAATATGTAATTAGATTACCTAGATAAATATCGTACTGTGAGTCTACCGATACTTGGAATTTTTTTTTGAAAATTTCTTAAGATAGATACGCACAGTATGCATCAGATTTAAGTAGCTTCATTTCGGAAAAAGCTATACGCTTAAATCAAATTGAAGTAAAATTAACTAAGGAAAGAAATTTATTTGTACTTTTCTGCAAATTTCAGATTATGAACGAGTCAACTATACGCTAGTAAAGTAAAGAAATACGCTATAAACAATTATCTATAAATAACAAATTATTGAAATTCATTCGTCATCATTTTGTTTGTAGCATTGTTTATAGCATTGTCGTATATCTTTCCAAGTCTCACATTGTTGTTCATAGAATCTTGATAGAGATTACTTTTTCGAGTAGGATAGAGACGTTAAATAACAAATATTGATTGCGTTAATACGCTTTTTCCAAACGGCTAGCAACAGTCAGCGTTTTTCTTCATCTACGGAGTAATTAACTGTGAAATAAATTAACGTTATTTACTCGAGACACGGAAAGTACAGGGACAAATCAAGCATCGATAACGCGACACTCGATAAGAAGCCAATCAATTTGTAGACGGCTGAATAACGGTAGAACGTTTATTACAAAACAGCCGAGTAATATGAAAATATTTCACCGTTCACCGAACTTCTTTCTGCAACGATAGTTTCTCGCTTTCGTTCCCGATTCAGTATTGGGCAAAAGTTATTTCGACTGACAAATAAAAAGATGTACAGATCAATCGAACATAGATCGTAAAATCGAATCGAAGTCAAAATTTTCACAAAGGGACCGAATAAATTGCTTTTTGAAAGGAATGAACGAATAAATCGAATATCAAACGGAGGAATAATTCTGTTATATTCTCGTAATTGAGGTTTGTTTCGACGATATTATTCAATTAATTATACTCATTATTCGAAACGAAAGTTTACTGCCTAAACTTCTTTCATTCTTGTCACAGATTTCTCTCGGTGCTAATTAATTTTTGCGAGCCGAATATGAACATATGAAATGGAAATATTTCACTTTCGACATAACAATTACGTTCTGCGCAGGACGAAGAGATCAACTGTGTCAAGGAATTCCGTAAAAGGACGACACGATCGTTTTGCGATTGCTGAACAATATTTGTACTCGTGCATATTCGCATTGATAAGTCTAAAATTTTGTACTTATATTACATTCCTGTCATATTTGTATCATATCTACATGTACACAACTAAATTCGAAATAAAATTTCTTTTTTACCCTCCCTAAGAGTAATTGTAAGAATGAAAAATCACTAATACAAAAACAAATGCATGATACGGAGTTCTCTGATATAGCTAAAATTCTAGATCATGGTGAAAAATCCAAATTTATTAAAAAATAGAAAGTACCGAAAATCAGGCCACAATTACGAAAGGTCACATTGTCTGCATAATAATTTAGAAAAAACGTAGACGAGAGAAAAGTATTGTTTACATGTGTCTATATCTTACCAACAGTTTGGACTAGCAATCTAGTTGCATAACGGTCTCGTTTGACGGCGCCGATTCGATCGAAATCGATGAATTGCCAACTGAACGGGTTAAGGAGACGTTACTTTCGCAACACGGTAAAGAGCCAGCGACGGAACCGCTGCTTCCTTAATATCGATTATTCCCCGTTCGATATATAATCCGAGCGTGGTTGCCGGATTACTCATACCGAGCGCAGCGTCGGAGTCGAACGTATCGATTGTATCGATCGAATTCCGACCGATCAGCACCGCTATGAAGTCTCGTCTAGCGATTTGTCTATTGTTTGCTTGTATCGTCTGTCAGTTGAGCTCGATCGTTGCGCGAGAGATCTACAAGGAAGACGATGATCTAGCTGCGGCAGCCTCCCATCATCATCATCATCACGAAGAGGGTGATGGTGGAGAGCATCATTCTGATCATCACAGCAATCACGGTGATAAGGGTGAGAAAGGCTACAAGTCGTCTCACCATCAGGAGAAAGGGGAAAAGGGACATCATGACAAAGATCATCATAGTGGTCATTACGACGAGGGCGAAGGCCACAAGAAGAGTCATCATCATGACGATGGTTATTATTCTGAACACCATAAAGGTGAAAAGGGGGAGAAAGGACACAAATTCCACGAAGAAGGTCACTACGGAAAAGGACACAAGACGCAGGGACACCACGAAGTTCATAAATTAGACGAATTTAAGAAGGACAAAGAATTCTTCGATGAACACCATGATTCTGGACACCATGAAGATCATGGTGGTCATTACCACGAACATGGTCACAAGAAGGGTGGACACTTTAAGAAGGGACATCATGATCATGGGGATCACGAGGATCATTATGGAAAGAAAGGACATTATGAAAAGGGACACCATCATCACGACGATAAAGGACATAAGAGCGAAGGTGGGCACGATGAGCATCATAGTCATCACTCTCATCATGGCAAGAAAGGAGGACACGATGATCACAAATCGTGGGGATTCAAGAAAGGGCATTAAGCATGATTCTTATTAATTGTTATGTTTGTTGAACATCGTGTTATGTTGATCTTTGTATCCGATCGAAATAAATACAATTTCTAAAAGAAAGTTATTTGGTTTGAAATGAACTATTTTCTTGCTTGTAAGATTGTTTGTTGCTTAAGTAGAGTTAGCTATCCCGATCATGTGATTTTGTTTCTATGAATAATACAATCAATTCATATTGTAGGGTAAGCATTAAAATACTTGAATCCTTTACGATGTTTATTACAATTGTAATTTACTTGAGTTAACATCAATTATTCTTTTAAATTATGATAACTACCTAAAAGAGTTCATAAATAGTTATTAATTTTGTTCTATCATAAACTCTACTTATTTATAAAAATTTTCCTTTATTTGGATAGCAGAGTGAAACAGTCTAGGATTCTGCGGTTATGTCAAAACTTTTGTTTAGCAATACTTCTGTGGTATTTGACAGACTCGAATCTATCGATTTGTAGTAAGTTTCCCAATACTTCAAGTTTTTGCGTTAGGCACGTTACGCTACACTAGCAGCCCTTAAAAAAATTAGGTCAATAACACTTTCTAAATTTACATTTTCCAGTTACATCACTCGATTAAGTAACAGTATTTTTACCGTAACAATTTAAATTCCGCATTTCAAATTATTCCTGATCTACTTTTCTAGTCAAGTGTCAAATATTTTAGACATTTTTAGACATATCTAGATAAAAAAATTTTGACATAAAAATTAACATTAGGAAGAATCACAGTAGTTATGCTCTATTTTTTTTTATTATTATGGAACTTAGTTTAGGATATAAACAAAACAACAACACGGCTTATAATATCACTGATACAGTAAATGATACGATATGGATCAATCATCTCCTTTATGGAACTCGTGTATTCTATCCGATTTTGAATCCTCTTCGACATTATAATCCTCGTGATTTGAATAATGCGATATTTCGCCTTCTTCGACCTGTTGACCTTGATCCTGGTTGTCATAGCGTCCCTTATCGTAACTTCCTTTCTCTCCATGATCTTGATAATCGCGTTCAGAAGAATGATGTCCGCCTTTCTTAAAATCACCCTCGTCGGTCTTGTAACCTTTGTCGAATTCCTCGTACTCCTCGAAATCACCCTTCTTATAATCGTCGTCGTAAAAGTCCGTCTCCTTCTTGTATTCGTCCTTGTGATAGACATTGTGGAAACCATTAGTTTTCTGCCCCTTCTTATGGTAGGACGAATGCCCGTAACTACTTCCTTCTTTGCCTTTCTCTGCCTCCTTGCGGGAACCATGTTTTTCATCTTCGGCCACGTGTCCTTTTTTGTGTTTACCTCCGTTCTTATGGTATCCTGAACATTTAACAGCGATTATGCGAATGCAAATTCACTTTACTACGAGAGTATCGATTACGAATCGAATATACTACAATTTGCAAATAGAAGCATTTGCACTTGCTATTAAAATTTCATTCTTTCTTCTTAACCCATTAACGACCAAGCAGTCGAATAATGTTTAAAGATCGCATACTCATTGTTAAAAAATCTAAAGGAAGTAAGTTATTATGGTAAACAACTAAAAATTTTTACTCCAAAATCGTATTAAAATAATGGACATATTACAAAAGTCCAGATATTAGAGAAAAGAATTTGACAGCAATATCGAACGTAATTTCGCATGATCATCATATACAACAAACCTTCAAAAGACAACAAACCTTCAAAAGACAACAAACCTTCCTCATGTCCATTATCGTCGCTACCAGATTCCGCTTTACTAAACTCTTTCTCCTCCTTATATCCCTTTTCTCCCTTCACCACTTCCTTCGAATATTCTTCATTCGCGTGTTTCTCTCCCTTTCCTTCTTCCAAAAAACCTTCATCACCCTTAGATCCACCGATTGCCTCATGATCGTAACCATCACCATGGTCGAACGTTTTCACCGATCCACCGTGATATCCATCGTGAATCTCTCCATCGATATCATCCCAATGATCAGTCTCTTCGTCTCCTCCTTCCTCGTCGCTATTATCCTCCATACTTTCCTCGTTACCATGATCCTCGTCGTCACTCTTCTCCTGCGTTTCTTCTTTGTCATTCCCTTCGTTCTCAACGACCTTTCCATTAACGTAATACGGGACGCGTAGCAGAGGCTTGGTAGGGACCACTGAGTGATCCAGAGATTGCTCGTTACCGTAATTGACAGTTCCTTGGTGGTTGGAGCGCAGAACATCCTCGGCGCTTACATAGGGGTGCAAAAGCGTCGTTTCAGGAACACTGTGTGCAACAGGTGTAGCAACGTACTGCACGACGTCCGGTGCATGGTAGTACCGTCCACTTCCGTGATTGCTGTATTGCACGTAGTAAACCGGAATACCCTGTTGCTGATTGTACACGTAGCCACTGGCCGTCCCGTCGAGATCCTCCGCCATCATCTTCGTCAACGTCATACGCTCGTTTGTCGTTGGAGCAGCGTCGCTCTGGCAAGTTAGAAGAAACACGCACACTAGTGCTCTGGATAACATTTTATGGTAACACAGATGTACAGGAACCGGTACAATCGGCAAATTTAAACGAAAGAATCTAATACCAATATTAGTCGAGTAACGTATGACGAGCGAGTTGCTTTAAGAAATTAAACGTTCGCCTGATTGATCTATGGTTAGTGTTATTGCCAGTGAACCGGAATACACACTGGTATGTCTATGAATCGGCGACTTCGCCTTATATATACACGTGATTCGCTGGGTGAATAAGGGATCGTAGAGTGGAACCGAGAGTATTCCACGGTCGAGCTCGATAATTCAAGTACACCGTGTTATTGACGGCTTACCCGGCCTGTCCGCCGTGCGTTCTAGGGAAGCACGGGTGATTTGCGTAATGCATCGATATGACACTGGCATGGCCATTGACCGATCGCTTGTCCCCTTTGGGATACCTTTGGTCATCGTCATCGAGGATTCTGTCGGGTTTTAATGTCGCAAGATCCTTAACTCCCCCTTAACTCTTTTATTCTCAAGTTACTATTTGATAGATATTTATCTGTAACTCTACAGACTATTATATGAAAAGTGTAAATGATTTATACAGAAATGTTGATATTTAGAAATGTACAGAAATTTACAAATGGAATATAAGATAATTATAATTTCATGGTTAGCCTCGACTGGAAGTAAGATTGTAAAAACCAAAGGGGGTAGTAGATCAATTTTAAATTAATTAACGCGATATTTTTAAGAATCTGTGAAGCTATAATGGAATTATACTAAGTTGAATTTAAGTGAAATATTATATATTATCGTCGCATAATACTCAAATCGACAATGACAAATTTTCGCAATTTGTTGTCTTTAAAAAAAGCAACATGTGCAAGGATGAAACCGAATGGAAAATACGAAATTTTGAAATTTGGATGTAATTTGAAATGGACGACTTTGTGATACTGGCAGGATCATTCGCGTGACGTTCTATTACTTGCGAACACGTTCGACAGCGTGAAAAGGAAGCCAGAGGCGATTCGAGCGGCAATTATTTGCAGCTCGATGTTGCTGCTTGATTGGTTCCGTAGGATCGGACGAGGAATTTTAAAAAACAATTTTTAACAACGCAGCAGAATCGAGTTTACCAATGTGCAAAACACGATGAGTCTAATGGAAGCTTACACTTCGTAAAAGTTGAATTATAAGAAACATCGGTGTTATGCAATGAAATTTTCGCAGTGTTACAAACTCACACGAAGCGTTGGTAGTAGTATTAGATATTTGCTATGAAATTTAATACTTTACTATTGATCCTTCTATTCCAGTATAAATTATTTTCTAGTTCTATAATTTTGTCATTTTTAAGTACAGTTTTATTTTTATATTTAAAGTAGTACAGATAATTTAAATTTAATTTACATCTGTTACACTAAAATCTTTAATAAATGTCTAAATCCATAAACGATCGTGCGTACAATCTTATCAATTGCTAAATATCGTACTATTTAACAAAGTTCTTCAAATAATCATTTCATCCCACTAACTTAAAATCTACTCTTGCGTAAACTCGACCGTTTACAAAATTAAACTCCGTAAGTTCTCAAAGACACTGCACTTTCTCACAGAAGAAACCGCAATTCTTATGTAAAGGACGCAAAGGAAAGTGCCGAAATACCTATCGTTTCTCTAATCCCACCACGCCTATTACCTACCCAAGGCTGGCATAGTTTCTCTCCAGTTATAAAGGAGCATCGAACGCTAGATTAAGCACAGGACCTTGCATGCCCGATTGTAACAAAAGAAGCCCGAGGTCACGCAAAAATTTCATAAAATCGTCAAAACTTCCACAGAGCCTATTCCTTTCGATGCATAACTTCTGTAGCCATCCTGAGCGAGAGGCGATCGTGTCGATCGCTCGAGCGGACCGCATGACATATAAAAGAGCTCGGCTGATTTCGTCGCGATTACAGTAGAACCGAAAGTGTTTCCGTGAGCTGGCGTGTCCCGAACAGCATCCAGCGAAACGATCCAGAGCAACGAGAATACTGTTATCTATCCAACATGTATATAATTTAAATTGAAATTTCAAATTTTGGAAGAGCAACTAGAATGTTAAAATTAGGCTAACATGTATATAATTTAAATTCAAAATTCAAAATTCAAAATTCGACATTCAAAATTTAAAATTCAAAATTCAAAATTCAAAATTCGAGATTCAAAATTTAAAATTCAAAATTCAAAATTCAAAATTGAAATCGAATAAGTTTTGGAGCCAAAATAAATTTTGGTCATATCACCAAGGAAATGAGAATCTTCAGAGAGTGGCGTACTATTAATGCAGCGTTCTGTATATATGTGTACTCGACGATCATAATCAGTATCACGCAAGCTGATAAATTGCATCATGATGTTTGGGAGAGACATGAATCAAAAAGTATTGAGAAGAAGCATGCTTTCAAAGAAAGCGATGACGAACCATCCTATAAAACGAGCTTTCAGAAGATGTTGATCCCCATAAAAGAACCACGTGTGGATAAGAATTTCCGAATGTTTCGAATGCCTTTGGAGCCAGACGCAGAGATACTGCCGGCTCACTATACAGGTGTCAAGCCTCCCGGAGTTGATCATATGGAACTGAGACACGCAGACTCTCAAATTTCTCAAACCGTTCCCAAAATTGAATCTTTGAAGAAGTTTGAACAGGCCGGTAATCAACAAGTGTCTAAAAACCAAGAATCTGCAAGTGTAACTGGCGAGAAAGGATATCAGAAGGCCTCTTCGTTTGAGAAAGCATATAAAGGTGATAGTTTGAAGGAAAAAGAGAAGACACGATATGTCGAAGCTGGTGGAAAGAAGAAAGTTCACGAGAATAGGGAAAACAATTCAGGTCAAAGGGCAGAACAGATTGGAAGTAAAAAAGGAGGGAAACATAAAAAGAAAGACAGCAGTCAGGTGGATCACAAGGCAGCTGGTTATCGTAACGTTTATCACAAAGACGAGTATAAGAAGAATCATGATTTTTATAATAATGATGATCATGGCGGTCATTCGAAGGAACATGGAAGATATAAAGAGAAATACGTTGCTGTCGAAGGCAAATTCAAGAAGGGTGGCGCTCACGATTTCAGCTTCGACGAATCAGAACTTCGTAAGCGGAAAATATCGGGGAACTCCCAAGCTGGTGGAGAAACCAAAGGTCACAAGGCACGGCGTAGTTACGGTTGATTCTTTAAAAACTGCCAGGGATTCGCAAAGCGGGCAACCAGAAACGTCGGTGAGAGGTTTGACTTCGGTCAAATGAAAGCGCGTTAACTCGCGTGCGCTTTTCACGGAGGCTGAAACCATTTGCGCGTACAGAAAGAGCGTAGATCGTATTTGTTAAAATAAATTGAAAATATGTTGTGATTCGTTGCTGCTTTATGAATATGCCTGTATTTAATTTATTACGCGGTTAGTTTACCCGGCAAACATATTGATATTTATAATGCGATAAGTCGATAATTGAGAGAGATTGTATTATATGTGCTAATTAATTGTTTAGGTATTGCGTTATATTTGGGTAATTACAACGCAATTTGTAGATCGATATTACTGTGAAGTTTCTTCAATTTTTACAAATCGTTACCTGTTTTGTATGTTAAAGATCTACCTATATGTTATATATGAATAACTTTTATATTATATTATAAAATATTTCGTATCGTGAGATGTTTCTTTTAATTTGATATATTTGTACAATTATTAATGCACGGATGGTGAACGTATTTGATTTCATCTTCTTCATTCTGGATTTTATGTTTCATATTTAATTAAAAACGCTTTATTCTTGAAGAAAATTTTTACAAGAAAGATGCTCCACGTTTAAAAACACTCACTGTAAGATGGAAGGAAAATCCGTTTACATTTGTGGAACATATATTCTCGTCCATTTCTCTTCACCTTAACCAGAATAGCAACCTTCCTAGCGATCCAGAATTTCTCATTTCGAGTGTCATTGATTCGGCAGGCGAATCTGGAGATCCAAAATACACTCTCGCATTTGCCGCTACTTCATCAGGAACGTATTGTTCAGTTTCCTTTTTTCTTCGCTGGTTTTATTTATATGATGCACGGGATCCCCTCGTTTCACGTGTCAGCAAGCGAAGCCCTTGATTAATGGATATTAATAATGCTCGGCATTGTTACGCCGATAAATTGTAATCTTTTGGTGTATCGGATCAAATAAGAATAAAAGAGAATAATTGATGCAAGCTCGTCTACTTTTATATATAGACATATGTACACACACACATATATGTACATATAGCATTGTCTCATTATCTTTGTTCGAACATATGATAGTCTACAGTCCTCGTGTACCTGTGAATGCTTCTAAATTGAGTAGGCAGGTTTGTTTTCTCTCGGAGATGTTACTTTTGGAGATTTATAGCGCGTTTGGTTTAGATCGCGATATAATAACAACTATTGATGGATATTACATAATATGTATTTTTATGCTCGAGCTTTTTATGTCTTAAACCTGCTTTCGTTTCGAGCGAAAAAAGAGCTTTCAGTGTTTCAAAAGAATTTTCTACGTGAAATGGAAACAAGAGATCAGGCATGTAAATAACGATTCTTTCTTATCTTGCAACAAACAAGAAGTTTATAAAAAAACTTCCTAGTTACTCTAAAAGAAATATGTACACAAAATTTCTCTTACTTTATGCGTTCAATATTATTCTGTTGAATGACTAACACAAACTTCTCTATCTGAAGAAAGAGGCCGTTCGAAGTCAGGAAGGATTTCATTGAAATCCAAACATTTGCCCCTTGTAACGAAAGCAGAATATTCCTAAAGCAACCATTTGCACCTTTAATAAAATCAGAAACATGTAGGTAACTTACGTGAAACAAGCCCGGATCCGGTGACCCATTTAACCATTCCTGTACTTCTATTTCGCTACCCCTTTGCGTTCCTCTATCTTACATACGTTCAGGCCCGAGCGTATGATTCGCGCTCAATGTACATCGTAGCTATACACTTGTCTCTACGATACGTAAGTGCATACGCGTTTGTAGACCGGCAGAAATCTTGATGTGCTGGTACAGAGTTACGAATTCTCTCAATCTTGTATACGCACACATATACACGCAACACATCAAGACAAAAGTGGCGTGTGCAGACGCGACTATACGAACGTATATATACGCCTGTGTATGTCCATATAAATCTATGTACGTAACGTACGCGTACGTGTGAGCGCGCGTACGTGTAGATAACCGTATATCAGAGGCGGTGAAACGCGGTGCGAGTAATACATAAATCAGCTGGTCTGCAGGCTGCCATATCATTTCGTACAACGGTCATGAATGAATAGAGCCGTGTGTGAGTTATCGTTTTACCTGCTCTTTCAAAATCTAACGCAGCTCGCGGGTCTTCGGTTTCTCGTACATTTACGTAATTCGCGCGTCACGTGTATCGCGAAACTCGTACACTGTCATTCGCAAGTGTGTGAAGTTGCGTATATACGAGAAAATTCCGCAACGAAATATAACACGAGTTATAATTTCCTATACGTATAATAATAATTCAGCGACACGATAGCCTCGACATCGTATCGAATTAGAAAAGCGAAAAAATTAATCCGTTTGATCACTAATGGTAAACACCGTACACGTCGGAGGAGCAAGGTTAACACGGTTTTAAAAAATCATATTCGGGGATGATGATGTCGAGTGTTTTTGAGCGCCACCTGGATAATTCGTGTTTGCTGTTTATCTCGACGACGATCAAACAACTCGTTGATTTCACGGTTATCGAATTAATTTATGGGATAATGTTTTATTATGACATTAATTTATATTTGGCGTAAGTTTGCCTCGTAATCTCGTTAATCGAAATATACGTAGAGGTTTTTTGGCTGACGTTTGAAACATCGAACGATCAAGCGAATCGAGATATAATATTATACGTAAGAGGAGGTAAATCCTCCGCGTGTACGTGCGTTTCAATCGATTGCAAGTAAGCTAGATGTAATTTAAAAAATGTAACATAGCGATTGAAGGAAAATGTTATTTTATCGGAAAGGAGCACTGAACGAAATGAAATGGCTGCGTCGCTCTTGGAAATGTATAGTAGTTCCATCCGCAAATGCCTCAAACATGTTTCGAAATACTGTCGAATTGGAAGCAGCAGAGCAACTTTTCATTGTACGGCAAAAAATTTGAGTGTAAAATGCAGCGTAAGTGCACTTTTTACTATAGTTGTAGATTTCATCTGCGATAGGTACGTATATAACCTATATAGAAGTACAATTACATCGTCGACACTTACATTTACTTTAATAATTAAAAACCATTGTACAAATTACTTGTGTATGTATAACTTACTTGTACTTCATTGAAGAAAATATTCATCGCTTCGATCTTCTCATACACACGTGCAATTTTAAAGCTTCTAACATTAAATTAATGTCGTTCACAAATTCAATACACGCTTCCGCACATTTAATTTTACTGGAATATGCCTGTTCTCTTGATATAATATTCTCCATATTATGTTTCAACTTACATCACGATGTTACATATCGTAGAAATTAAGGCTAATTTTTATATGCGTATACTTACTATTCTAACCTAAAAATTAATTACAAATCCTATATATGTCGTAATTTCACACTTTATAGTATATATTTTATTTACAATACACAATTCGTTAATTTGGTCGATTTGACTATCTCCTTTTTATCCTATCTACGGTAATGACCATATAAATCGTAACATGTTTCTTCATAATACGAAATAATTATCGCTACATTCGCATGAGTGATGATTCGTTCAAATAATCAAAATTCAACCGTAATATTTTATTCAAGGTATTGCGCATGAATTATGAATTTACTAAAACAACATCCCCGATAACAATCTAAATCAATAAATCATAACATGTGTAATTTAACATATTACTCGATAAATATTATACTATTTAATGAAACTCTTCAAACAGACAATCATTTTATGCCATCGACCCAAAAATCCAACAAAAGATTCGAACATTTACAAAAGATCCTACATATATCTTTGAAAATTCCTGTGTACTTACAAATTAATCAATGGATTTTCAGGATAAACCATTTTTCACAACTCGTTTAGCTCTACCTCCCGATTACGAGAACGTAGCAGATTTCATGTGCGAGGCATACTACAAACACGAACCGGTAGTCATCAACATTGGTCTCGGAGGTACAGAGGCCCCACCTATTTGGAGACGTATGATGCTAGAACAAGTAAAGGCCGGATACTCGATCATCGCTGAGAATCGAGAGAACTGTATAATCGGTGCTGCCCTAAATTCTATAACGGACCATAACGAACTGAAAATGTTATGTAAATTGTCAAGATGCTGCGAGAACGGACCTATTCGCGATCTTATCGAATTTTTCGCCTTCGTACTCGAAGCACCTAGAGTTTGGGAACGTTTTCCCGTAAGACTTATCTTTGAACAATGCAGTTTAGCAGTAAGTTGCGAGTATCAACGTTTAGGAATCGCCAAAAGATTGATCCAGGAAAGCTGGCACTTGGCACGCGATTGTGGCTACCGATTGTTCAGACTAGATTGCAATAGCAGGTAATGCATAAAAGTTTTCGTAACGACGTAAGAATTTAAAAGTGTTGAAAACTATCTGGAAATCGATCGGTTAAAATTTAGCTCGTCAGCCATAAAAAGAAAGTATTTTGCGATATTCGTTGTCTTATAGGAAAGCGATAAAAGATACGAAAGTTTCATTCCAACTGTATTAAAATAAAATAACTTGATACTACATCAGCAACTATCTTAGATAGAAAATAACTCTCGTTTTTTTACGTACTATGGAAAAGAAGTTGAATTCTTTTCTTAAACGTATAAGTCCATCAACGATCTAATGAAATTCTTTTCGACACAGCTATTGTGCAAAGATAGCCGAAGGTTTTGGATGGCCAATGATCTGGGATATACCATTCGATCAATATGTCAAAAACGGTAAAGTTATCTTCAACCATGTTAAGGAACCACATACTACGTGTCGCGTCTTCGTTGATCGTTTACGATATTGTAAAACCTACTGTCTTCCTTATAAGGATTGTAAAACAACAACACCTGCTCCGTTCCCAGAAAAGTAAAATAAATGTTCTTACATTCTTGCGTTTGTCAATTATTAAAATTGTTAATATTCGTCGAAGATGATGATCGACCTTCGGTCTTTTTATTTCTAATCCTGCTACATCCTTTGGATCATTTTAGGTTCAATAATGTTTCTTTCTTGACAAATCTCTTAAGTTTGCAGAAAGTATTGTACTGATTGTTTGGGGTACTTGACTTCTCGTCTTCAGAATTTATAAATATAATTAGAGAAAAGATATTCATTCTCGCTTTAGTCTCCACGAATACGCCGAGTTCGACGGCTCCGGTGCTATAGGTCGTGCGAAAGTTTGCCAATCGAAGAGAATAAAGCGGTGGTAACATTTAAATGAAATTCTCGATATTTGACTTGTAAGCCCCGTCTCGACACGAAGCCGGGTTTCGAAGCGCGACTTTTCTGAACGATGGAATTACAAATACCGTACAGAATCGTAGACAGTTTCCAGTTCAGTCGAATTCGGTTGCTAAGTTCGATTCGCGGAATGAAAACTCGACATTGCGGGACGTCAATTGAACGCGTCTGTCACGACCGCAGCAGAGAAATAATAGTCGTCGAACGTGGCGATTCGTTGTTGTAACGAGGTTCCGCCCGCGGAATGAAACCGATCCGCGGCACATAAATCGCGTTCCGTGTATTTTTACTGTCGACAGGTTTGAAAGTGGCCGGCAAATTGCCGACCGAATTGATCTATTGCCGGCTCAGTTGACTCATTTGTAAAACAATTTCAGACAGACGCCCGATCGTCCATTACCGGCTCAGTTATTGCCGGAATTCGGATGCGGCGTCTGCAAACACTAGCCGCCGCTATGATTTAACCATGCGATCGTGGTCGTTTTATGAGATAGACATTCAATCGATGGAAATCGATTATGTAGAATCGTAAATGAGTTCCGCAAAGTTCCGAAATCTACGAAGTATCACGATCGATCTATGAATACCATTTAATCTGTTGACCCCTCTAATTTAATTGCTAACATTTTCGACATTATAATTTCTTAATTTAGGAATCACAGAAATTTTATATGTCAAATCATTAGAATGTTATCCTTTCATTTCTGTTAAGAATAAATTGTATGGTATTTATATTTGCATAGGCCACAATTGGCCTTATTCGTTGTCCCGCTTAATTCCGTGATGGTAGAAAGCTCTTGTTCAGATATTTCACTATACGGCTGTGAAAATCATGTATTTTGCAAGAGAACGTAAAACAAATTCTTGAAGAGCTTCGTAAAATACAAGAATGTACAAAACTCATAGGAAATCATAAATTTCCCTAGGAAACATACAAAATTCATTGAAGTAAAAATTGAATTTAGTCGTCTATTCTTTTGTTCCACTGCTTTCATATCGTTCCATGTATTCTACAAACTATAAATTACATATACAGGATTCTTCGATCTCATCTAAAAAATATAAAATGCTTTTCGTGTTTGTGGAGGATATGTTATATAAAAAAAAAATTATTCACAATAAACGGATGGTATCTTTCTTACAAGCAAAAAGCAAAGTTCATGTAACAGGTACATCTGCCTTCGCAGTCGCTTATATACACAAAAAATATGACTTTTCATAATAAACAACGGCGAAATATCATGCAGACATACGATACGTAAAGTATTAAGTCCCGCACGAGCATCCGGTCAGATGTTAAGCCAATATGTAACCGGAAGCTCTGTTTGTCGAGCGGTTTAAACGGAAAGGCGCTTTTGCCCTGGTGCAAAACGAACGTAAGAAGAATTAAACGAAACGTTCTACAAAGTAAGAACGAGAAAGTACGAACTTATCTCAGCGAAGATAAAGAAGATTTTCTCAAGTGGGACTATATTACTGCTTAGAAGTATCTGAACCTCTAACGTTCATTATTAATCTGAACACTGTTAAAGTTCGCATACAATTCCTACAGATCGATCAAAGTGTACAAACACTTATGAACGGCAGTGTCGAACACATATTTTTCTGAAATAATTAGAATTTTCTGATTATATAAAGAACATTAAAAGTTATACACATTATAATTAATAGAGAAGTAAAAATATACTAACCAGAGAAACAGTCCAATGTATACTGACGCGACTTTAAGTAGAACGAGCATCGAACCGTGTTTTGTCAGACACGTTCCACTGTAAATAGGTAAATGCTTGCTTATAGATTTAACTAATTGTACTAAAGAAAATGTCATTTCTATTTTTCATTATTTATGCACGGTGACATATTATTAACGTATTATTACTCTATGAAACTATATTAACGGCTACATTTTTTTGAAATAAAAATTATCACGCACGGGCAAAGAATCTTTTGAGTTGTTTCATCGTAATTAAAGTAGAAATTCCTTACGCAAACATTAAGACCTATAAAATGAAACATTCTACCCTCGTAACAACAATGAGATTCAGCCTTCTTTCAGCGAGGATTAAGCAACTATTGTAAATCAACTATTATCAGAAGACGTGTCATTCATTCGAATTATACGCGCCTTTTTATGGCCTGTAAAATCGAGTCGTGTGACGAGAAATTAGCGCACCCGCTATTTTTCCCCGCTGTAAAATTTCAGCCATTTCCTCTTTTTTTTCCGCGGATGCAATGAAATTCTTCTCATCGATACGACCTCTGTTACATTTGACGTTTGTCGGTCGAACGGACAGAAAGCGCTTCTGTAACGAGCAAAGACAATTTACAAGTATATTTCGCGATAAAAATAATAAAATGGTTTAGAATAACGTATGTTTTAACGTCGACTTCGAGTTTCCGAATTATAGCGGCTTTTACGTTCTGTCAAAGTGATTAAGTATTATTAGAGATTGGATTAATTTAGATGTTGGTTCAGAACTTAATCGTCCGTGAAAATACAATTACATTTGCTTCAATTCAATATACATATCCTACATCGACCATAATGAGATCGTAATCTATACTCTACGTTGTAACACAAGAGAATGCCGTGGTCTATGTAGAAATCAGTTAATTGTTTACCAGAGCAGACTGGGAACGTTTGGAGGTAGAATAGCATAGAACTCTGATTAAAAACATGAAATTTGAGCAACTAATTTGAAGTGTACCTGAAATTCCTCTATATGAAATTAAATAATCATGTACACCCTCCATTCTAAATTCCTTAAATTCTGTACTTGAAACATTTTTCTTGGCTCTTCTTGCAATTAAAATTTAATATTAAGAATACTTCACATGCTTCCTTCCTTTCGTAGGCAGACTTCACGCTACGTCTGCTATGAAAAGGTCGTATATTAAAGATGTTAATACTTTCATTAGCTGCGATTCATTTCACATAAGATATATTCTACCTGAAATCCCAGAATTTCTCATATTTCAATCTCTTATAGGGTCAGTCCATGAATGTCAGTGACCGACGTAACGCACTTGTATCGAACAATTTCTTTTCATTTGATCATTCACATTTACAGATTCAGAAAATGATAGAAATGGCGGCAAAATTTTGGAAGGAATTTTAAAGACTTCCTCTATACAATATCAGTGGCTATATTTTATAAACTGGTTTATATATTCTTTGCTTTTTGATTGTATATATTTAAATACGTATGAAGAATTCCGTGTTTTTTTCTGGTTAAGCTTGGCTAGGATACTCTATGAATATAAATATAAAAAACGTTACATAAATATACATCACTTGAAGCATGTGCAGGTAACTTTGATTAAAAGGTACATCAGGCAAAAATAGTGATAGGTATAGTGAGAGGATGATACGAGGAGTTAAAAAAAAAAATCGAAAATACCGGATATAATATCCGATGAAATGAAATTATGTACGAAATTTTACTTAGTTCATATACTGCAACAAAAATTTATTATTTACCTCTTACTATTCTTTTTTCATTGCGCTAGAACGATTACGCAATTAAAAATGTTACACGAAAAGGAAGAAATTGTTTAAATTTTATTGGCCGTACAAAAAATCAATCATAAAACGATGATCATGAGACTTCTCCATTCTTAATATCACCACGCCATATCCCATTCAATATGACATACGTCTGAAAATTACGTAAAATTTCATCGCTACATTTCCGCGTTTGAAATCACTGGAACAATGACCGGCATAAAAAGGAACAGTGCAATGCGCACCCGTTACCTGGGACACTTAACGAGGGGCGTAGAATCGATGGTGGATTCCTGTTTAACGTAGACTCTCGTCGATGCAGAAGAATGACAAACGTTCTTTGCCGCCCGCTCGATATTACCCCAGGGGGAAAATTGCTTCGGAGGAATTCAAAGTGACGACAAATCGTTGTGTCGTCGATGGGGCGCTTTCAACTGTCACAGGAGTGTGGTTTTTCTAGCGGAAACCCGGTGTCGAATTCTATCGATTTAATTCAGTCCCGAAGGGTCTTCGCTCGGTCAGGCGAGATTCGTTTTAATCCCTTTCTGTTTCGCCTGCTAATCAGGAACGTTAAAAATTCAAAATGGTAAGAGGAGAACCGTTCCATTGGAAGATTAGAAGCAGACACCAAAAAGAAGAAAATGTGAGACAATGTGTCGTATTTTTTATCAAGGAAGACCGACGATTTGTATCAGCGTTGAAGGAACTTTTATTTCGCGCATAAATTTTATTTCATACAAAAACTTCATTTTTATAAAAATGTACGATTCCACGCCGAGTCGATTATTCCTGTATATGTCGGCATCTAGGATCTTATTCAAATTGGGACATATCGTGGTCCGGATGATAGGAATATAATCGCAACAAGGGCTTATCTACTCGTGTGCTCTTCACAGTACGTCAAAATATTATATGCACTCCTTAACATTAATAAGTTGGAGAACATACGCCGACGTACGGAGACGTAGTGAGTCGCTCTAAATGCTAACCAGCCCCGAAGATGTTCAAACCGGCGCTTGCATGATCCACGGAGCGATGTTCATTCTTAGTCGATACACGCGTACTTGGCACGTAAGCGCATGCATTAAATGCGTTTCCAGTGTATGTCGAATCAAAATCAAATCGAGTTTGGAACGTGGTCGGATAGCTGCGGAGCCAAGGAGACAGGGTAGATCCCCGACCGAGACGACGTCGGTCCCCTAACTCACCTCGAAGTTTCTCAACTGTAATTCCGACTCGATAGTTGCCACGGTATTACGGAACTGCGCGCACCGCCCTAACTCCATTAATCATTACGGCTTTGAGATCGGCACGGGATCGTTTTTGAGAGGAGGACTCCAGAACGAACAGTCGCCACGACTCGAATCCTAATCTATCTTGGATGGTATACTTACGGCCGACGTCGATCTTACTTCTGCGTAGAAATAGAGGCCGGCTGTTTGAGTTACGACCACGTCGTAAGATTCCCCTTCCGCTCGACTTTAGGCACGAAGGCAAGAAGGCGATGGGGAATCAGGTTGATCGGCCCCGCACTAATGTCGATGGCGGTATTTAAAGTTTTATCGGCATCCAATCTTGATGAATACGATTGCCCCTTGTTGGTTGCGCTGGGATCTGTGAGAATAATCGAACGGTGGAAATTCTATCGTCGCGTAGATTTGATTCTAGTTGATTTCAGAAGATAGAAAAACTGTAAAACCGTTAGGTTCCTGGGATTCTTAAGGAGTTAACAATTAGAATTAAAGATAGAATTACAGAATTGAAAATCGTGCAATTTCCTGCAATATTCAATGTCATTTAGAAAACCTGATACGCGCATTTTTGTCGATTTTCTGATAATACCGTCGCATGATTAAATGGGTGAATTTTAATTCGACGTAATGGAAAATAAACACAACTTGTACGTCTATTGAAACGTACTTGATACATCGATGAAGCTTTATAGAAGCCAAACATACACGTGATCAATGATACGAGAAAAACGAAATGTAGAAAAAATTTTGATAATATGGGATTGATTGACAAATATATTAATAATATAGAAACGATATTCGACTTAACAGAACTTTATTATCCAGCCAAAAATATAAGTTACTTAAACTTCTTTTACGCTTTCCCAATTTCTGTCATATCCGCTCTATCAATCCTCCAGTCTCATTTTCCTCTAACAGTTAAATTCCAATGAATACAGGACGGATTCTCGACGCGGAAAGGGATATCACTGTGAGTAGGATTCTACGCCTCTCCTCGAGTATCGAAGAACATACCCAGCGTGACATTTGTCGAGGAGCTTCCGTACACTTGGACACGCCAAGCGAACCAGCTTAATCTGCATAATTCTAACTACCTGTGTAGCGGGTTGTCGTGTATTTCGAGGAATACGCGCGTCTAGCGCCCATAATTCCACTAATATCGGGAATTGTTCGGCGAATTGAAATAGTTCGTCGAGAGATCGCCATCCTCTTCCACCGCAAGTCGTGGCCATGCGTGCAGACGTCGTCGTCGTAGTTGCGTCTAGGGTGAAATCCTCCCTTGAAATTGTTTCAAGCAGAATCGTTGTTGCCGATGACAAAGGCGTCGTCGAATTAAGGCACCTCCGAATGGAATTCTCACGCATTAACACGCGTTCGAGCTGAATACGCCGTCATTACTCGCGAAATGGTTTTATCGAAGTTAATGTTTCTTTGCCGGATGCTGGTCGCTTTGTTGAACGATTTTACCGATGACGCGCGGTGCTTCGTAATTGACGTTGATGGGCGCATGAATGAGTATTGATGATGTAACTGTGATTTTATTTTCAGAATAAATTTAGAATTTAAGAGATAATTTGACTATATTGTAGACATTACACTTCATGTTACGAACAGCTAAATTTATATAGCATTCGTGTCCTATGCTAAACTCGATCGAGACACAACTAATTGTCCTGAATCCGTAACTGTACTTGACTTTAATGTGTTCAGAGATAAATGTAAATTGCAAAACTAACATCTGCTAAATGCTTTCTACTAAGACGTCCGTGACAGGTGAAAATTTTCTCCGTAACAAGAAGCATTAGATTTACTACAGTATTAACTGTCAGCTTCCAAAATTATACATTGCGCTCCTATAAAATTCGCTACCTAAGTTTCAATATTATGAAAATAATTATTTAATGAGATCGATCGTTATATATCTTTTATCAAATTCACACATACTTTAGTATTTAAATCTCGAATACGTATGCTATGTGGTGAATCCATTTAATCCTTAAATATAAATGACTCAACGACCTTTGTCCGTATCAAATCAATAATAAATTATATACAATATAAAAATTACCATGTATCGCAACAAAAATCAAGTCCTGCAAATAATTAGTTTCAAAGAATGATTTATTTTAAGTACCCAAACTGTTCCATGTACGTCCCATATGTGTAATTTCCGCATGAACATGAATTCGAGCTAAACATCGCCGGCTATCTAGCAACAGTAGCATAACTCATCAACGATGAGAACGTACATAACAGCCTAACCTTCGACTAAGTTAACTTGACTATCGTTACAAATTGAACAAGCATTATGACCAACCAATTGGAGAAGTTGAAGCCGGCGTTTGCTTTGGAAAGTCATATCGTTGTCGCTCGCGAGCCAATGTGTTACGAAGCAGTCTCGGTAATTAGAGCTCTGTTGCTGGCAACGTGCATGTCTATCTGCCAGATGAACCTAACTCAGCGTGCAAGGATCCATTAACACGTATATTCTCGCCAAGGAACGTACGGTCTGGCTAATATATACGACAGAACACGTGCGTCCATACGGAAGCTGGCAGCGAATCGCACACAGCAAAACGAAGCTACTGAACCGGCTGTATTCTACGAACGCTACTAGCAACAATTAGGCGAGCCCTTTGCCATCGCACCGGGACGCATACCTGCGTCAGTTCACGGAATACATGTGTTGCTCGTGCAATTGTGACGTGTATATATCTGCCGACCTGGTGACTATGCTCTGTCCCGGCTTATGTTACGACGGTATGCGACGTATGTTGCGCGTCGGCCGACCACCGTAAATCGCGTTATTTACGCGCTCTGTTATTAGCGTCTCCGCACAGATTTCCTCTGACTACGCTTCCTCTTGACTTCCAACGGTGGATAAAGTAGCTTGACATCGAATTCAGAAGATTTCGATGCAATCGATAGAGTAATTTTTGTACAAGTTTTTGAAGAGATAAAATCTCATATAACAATAATAGCAGTAATGGCAATAATGGCAACACCCACGCATGTGTCAGTAAAATTATGATCAAAGGAAAATATTACAATTGCCACCGATACACTTGTTCGCAAAAATAAATAGAAACACGACTGTCGGTTCATGGAAAAACTTTGAAATGTTAAAAAATCTAGCTTGCACGTTGTCGATTTTCTTCTTGACCCGTGCGTAAGCAACATGATATCTTTCTTCAACCCGCTGACCCAGAAACATTCTTGTCACGTATCCTACACGTATGCTTTTGCTTTTCACGTATTTGAATCAACGCGCCGCGGCTTATGGTCCTCGAGTGGAGTAGTAAAAAACGGAAACTGAAATGGAACGCAACGTATCCACGGCGACATTTGCAAAGCTGCAGATCGGTAGATCACATTAAAAAAGAAACTTGAGGCGCTACGTCTCTGAATGAAAGCGAAACTCTAAGCTGGTACCTTCCATTCACTGCCTTATTATTGTCAGTTTTCACAATTGGTGTCTACCTATCGTCTCGAATCTCGGAGATCATAGCGAATCTCGTTTCAATATCTTATTTTTGCAATTGCTGGTGGTATAATTAGCTCTTCTAAAAATTCGTTATAAATTAGTTGGAAGTTTCGCACACGTAAACAATCCATGTCTCCGGCTCTAAATCTATTCAATTGCGAATTTCTTTCAATTTATAACAGAATAACTAAATAGTCGTGGTGGGTTGGAGGTCCCATGAACTATTTCTCACATCTCGCTAAACACGAAATTCATAGTCCTGAGGGTGGACGGTGGCCAGCCTTACAGTTTGATACTGATGAAATAGGTGCACCGTCTGGCTTACGATTGTCCCGAACAGGTTGTATAACTTCAGGGGCATGATGTCCGAGACCTGAGGGTCTCAACTTACGAGCAGCGATTCAATAGCATTTCCAAGTTCGAGCTACCAACGCGTAAACTTCGCTTACATAAAGTATTCATTTTAAACTTCATCGTCGCTTACACGGTACGTTAAATCTCCCTTTTCGAGACGATTTACCTCTGCTGCGACCAAGGAAAAATCCGATCCCCCTTATCCACACAATTTCACGCGCAATTAATATTTATGTCGCGACTCGATTCTTCCCTCGTAATTCAGCAATCTTTTGCGCGTTGTCGCGCTTCAGTCGATCAAGAGCCAACATGCAGAACGATGAAAACAGCAGTAACTTAGCTCCAAGCAATTATTGTTAATAAGAAAGCGTAATGAAATATGTCTGCAAACATTTGAATATCTTGTACAATCACATATGATATACTAAACATTTCTAAATTGAAATAAAAATAATCTAAATTAGAAAACGTATTAGTAATAATCATTGTACGTATGCTCCAAGCAAAAGGGTTGAGTGTGATTTACTCGATATCAGAAAAATGTTAATCACAGCTAATGTATTTCTCATAAAAGTACGCAACATTTCCAAATTTCGTGAATTAAGAGTAAGAGTGTTAGGAAGATGATACATTTACACTGTACATGTGAATGTGTGTGTAAGCGTCAGAGGGCGTCCAGGCCTTAGTTGGGACAAAAGACGATTGGCAGTCGTTAGAAGCATCTGGAAGAGTCGATTGACAACAGACAACTCGCGTGCGAGTAGGTTTTCGAGGTCTTCAGTGTGTAATATACATGTATAGCTGGAGTGTGTGAATAAAATAAACTTTTGTATTTCCGAATCCCTCCTTATATCTTTACAAAGAGAAAAAAAGACGTTTAATCGAAATACGAACGTCTAACGCGACGAATGGCAGTCGAGACTGTTTAAACTTTCCCAAGTACTACGATATCTCGTATCAATGATATTCTCATAGACGTTCAACCGAGCTAGCCCACTACTTTCCCTGAAAGGTTTCATAAACATGCCTTTGTGCGGACCATCCGAAAATTGAATCTAAAAATTCATTCTGCCAATGTGGGAAAACGTTCTGCTTCTCAATACCGATGAAATATCGTCAATTTCCTAGACGATTTTACCTCCATCGAACCACCACTGGTCAAGCTTCGTTTATTCGCATTCAACCAGCTGAAATTTCATTTATCGCTTATACTCTACACGATTTGGCTGAACGCCTGCATCTTCGCACAGAAACGTCGTGAGAACTCTTCTGTTAAAGATGACTGATGTCTCGAACATCTTTATTCGTTTAAAGGAAATTGATTAATTAATAGGATCTTATTTATTTACGATGACTAATCTGTTCCCTTTGAAGACTGTCAATTAAAGGATATATGTTCCTCGTGTATATGGAGGTACATGAATAAAATCATAAAGTAACTGTGTGTAATTGGGTAGTTTAGAATTAATCAAATTAAATAGAAATAAGTGAAAATTCATTATCCATGTTATCACGGTAAATTGAAATAGAAATTCCAGAACGGGACGGTGGCGTTTGAAACGAAGAAAATAACAGATACTTCAAACTAGATTAAGAAAATGAATAATGTTAGATCCAATTAAATTTAGATGATAAAATAACGCGCGGTAAACTAAACGCCGGCAAAGTGTGAACGGTAAACTAAACAGTAAACTAAATGCGGGCAACCGTCTGCCAGTAATAAACTAATTTTATTGTTCTCGTAGACCAAGCTCTTACAGTGCGTCCTGTATCGAAACCAAAAGTAAAATACAGTGAAACCTTTACCAGCTACTACGGTTTTTATTCCATGCAATTTCATAGATTTTCTTTGCCTTTTTTTCTTCTTTTTGTAGAGTTAACCGATTTGACAAATGGCGGTTCAAATGGATTTCGCATAAACAAAGTTCTACTGTAGTTTACATGTAAACTAATAGCGTGTTACACTCGAATCGACGTCTACGTTTAATGGCGAAATGGTCACTTTCGCGTAAACACGCATATCGTTCGTTTTCACTCCGTTAAGTGGAGAGTACTTTTCAAATACGTTGACATTAGGATACCGTAAATGACTGACGGCTGCAAAATCGTTTAAACGTATCGCGTTCACAGTAATCCGTAGAGGTCAGGCTATACTTAGTATCCGCTTCAATTCGGCTCTGCTGGGCTTCCATTATAATTATCAACAAGGTACAGCGCTTATTATATTTGTCCCTGATGTTCCTGGCGGTACACAGTACCCCGCTTACGAGTATAATATAATTCAGGATGCAGACCTTGCTGAAAATTCGCCGAACCCCACTCCTTGATGTCCTGTGTAGGTTAAACATCCTGACATAATGATCGCAGGTTCGTTAAAATTCAACCATGTCAGATATTACGCACTCTATATCACTGTCCCCGTGTTTTAATTTTTAATTCATATTATTGATGAAATGTTACAAATCAAAAGTTATACACTATTAGTACTAATTAGTACTCATCTAGCATAACGCTAACAGCATCGTAAAACAAATGAAATTTTACAAGTGGATATTATAAATTGTACATGTCGTTTATTTATCGTGTTTGACATAAAATTATGAAATTGTAAGAGAGAAATTTATAACGTCTGATTCGTAACTTGTACGTTCGTTAATATTATTAATTAAGATATCTAAATATCTAAACATTATCATCGCTGTTTTCTACGAATCGAAATTTGACAGTTATATCACTGGACGACAATTTTTTCTCTCAAATTGCCATTCACAATGGTAGATATATCTCTAAAAGATAGCTTTTACGTGTCCGAGCATTGGTGCGGCGAGAATTCAGGGCCACTATCTTGGCTCTATTATATCGTACAAATGTCCCTTATGTAAAAGACAATACTACCATCACGGTTGTGTTTTATGTCGTTCTAACAGCACCGCGGAGATTATACGAGCTCTAGCTGCAATTTGCAGATCGATAGATTTTAACGCACTTGGCAGACCTCTCGTGAAATTGGAATGTTTCCAGCGGGAACGGTCGAGAAACGTTAGTCCGCTACGTAATTGGTATTCTTGACGTAGAAATTCATTTACGAAGTCAACGAGCGTGAAAGGGACTACGAAAGATATTTTTAATAAAAAAGAGTCCTTGCTCTGCGCAACGATAAATTTCCCCTTTCTCCCCTTCCTTTCTTTGTTTTTATTTAAATTCTGGATATTAATGAATTTAAATTCGAAATATATGCGAACAAGCTGGCGTTCTCTTTCAATAATGGAGCGTTCGCGATTGGCAAAGGTAATTCAACAAAATGCACAGAAATTTTCATGCTGAAATCTGCCTGGATCTTGGTGCAATTACGTTATTTGAAAAGTTCGTATTCGAGTGAAATAAGGATCCACTGCAAATTTGCCTACCGCTCGAGGGTCCTGCTTCACTTTCCCGGTTTGCTTTCTCGTAGTTGCGCTCAAAATAATTTTTAGAACGAAGGGAAATAAGGAAAGAGAGAATGGAAGAACTGTCCATGGTTCGCTCTAGGAATCGAATTGTTTCCTTTGTTCTGCTTCTCTCGTAAGACGAAGGCATTGATTGGAAAATTTTTACGCACACAGACCTAAGCATTAGTGTAAAAATTAATTGAAATCCTGAGACAATCGTTTACATAAAGTGTTTTGACACGGTGGTATCGCGAATATTTCTTCAATATTTTGTCTAATATCTTTAAGTTTATTCTTTGATTGTATGATAACACGACGAGGAATTCAGAGTAAACGACTTGAAGAGCAATTGTCTTCTTTTCCCTCAGAATTTTCTTTATTTTTTTCTATTTGACTAATTTCACTGCACTGCTAACGAGTTAATCTTCGATACGTTGTACTTCATATGCCTGTTAAATTGTCGTCTGTCTTTCTTCATATCGAAGATTTTGTAAAAATTAATATTTTCTCCAGATAAGAATAATTTTTTATACAGAAATAATATCATATCATGGTATTTACCTACATAATATAAAAATGGTAGAGTATATCCTCGGATATATATTTATTTCTGTAATCAACTTGCAGCGTATCGAAGGTCATGGCTTCGTCAATTAGTTATTATACTATTTGCTACTTACAAACACTTTTTCAATATATCATGTCTCTTGTCAGTTCGCCTATAAAAGGCTTTAAAAATGTCTGATAACGGTGTTTCTAAAACTAACTGAACAACGATATATATAGGTGGCTATAATTCATCATCACACGTCAGATTAGATAAACTGAACATTTATGTACAGTTCCTTCGTGACATTTATACATTTGACGCCAGTTTAAAACTCTGTTACACAGAGCTCTGCTACATTTTATTTTCCTTATTGCTTATAAGCAACAACGAAACAGATTTGAAATTTCGAAAAGCTGTCGATAAAGATTCGGAAATTTAAAGATTCGAAAATGATCAAGTCGAAGAGCTGTGTAATTTCCAAAATTTGTCGTACCCTCGTTGCAGGAAATTTGAAGAATCCATCGAAAGACGACAAAATGGCAACTGTAATACCGATTAACATTTTCCTACGCGTCGAATCTAAAATTAAAACGAGCACGTACGTGGTGTCGCTTTAAATAGCTGCATTATCGGCGACCTGTTGAAAATTGCGGAGCCAACCGGCTCGCGTTATCAACGCCCCGATATCCGTAACTTTCCTGAAAATTCGACACGTGTTACAACAACGTGGCGCGCTGGTTTACGTAGGCAACGCCATAAATCTATCCGCCGTCTGCTGACTATAAAGTATCCTTTGCGGAGCAAGCGAGCGCGATCGCGAGATTTTTAACCCCGGCGTATCTTGCCACCATTTTACTTACTTCCATCGTTCCGTCAGTGATTTATTTTAATTCACTTCTCCAAGCTCCAACCCTCTTGTCCGACGTGCAAATAACCGAGATAGCTGTGTCCACTAAGCAAGATTATCCGGTGGAACATGCAAGTACACACTTGGTGGTGCGTTTACAATTGGATGACTAAAGATCTTAGTGGCGTAAATCAATCCAATGGTATTTTTCATCAAACAGCGTCCAACGTTTATCGTTACAGGAAATTCCTAATATTTTAGAACGTATTATGAGAGACAATAAGATTACAATTTCATTAATTACGATATTAAAGAGTAGAAATACTCGTAGAAATTGAAATTCTCTGCACCCTCGCTTACGCTATGATTTTTAGCCCACCTATTACAAAGTTACACTTTATATCAAATAGATTCGTCGTACACTATCTATATTCTCCCCTTCCGACTAATCACCGTCATCTTTTACTCTCTGCTATCCAATAAAAGAAAATAAAACAATAAGGATTGAAAAATGATTCGATATAGTAGGAAGATCAGTGCAGCCTCTCGTTTATTCACCTTGGATAAAATTCCAAAATACACATTAATTAAGCGAGAAACTGGAAGAAGAGGCTTTAGCAAGTAGCGAAGCTGAATGATATGCTCTCCAACGTTACGGTAAAACACGGTAAGGAAATCCAAAGTGCGGGAACGAAGACTAATGACGAATTTGCTCACCGCTTGAACGGGGGGCATCCTCCTGGTTTTCCGCGACTTTTCCACTCGAGTCCACTCCCGGACCGCGGAATGCACGGATATAATTACAGTTCATACGGGATTTACCTTTGCCACGCTAATGTAACGGCAAATATTTACGAGACGTCGGGGTTTAGAGAATCTTCCGCGGAAGAAGTAGCAGTCTGTTTACACTTTCTGCCGGCAAAGTGTATTTGTTAAGGCCTATTTATATACCTCCTCATTACACGAGTGTTTTAATGAAAATTCCCCGGACTTCTCTGCAGGCCACAAAACCGCTTCCGCGTCTTTTCCCAAGCTTCTCCATACTTTTTTTCATTTTAACTTCTTCCATCTTTTAATTCCATTTCGTTCGCGTTAGCTCACTGTAAAGATAAAAGAATCGCGATGAAGAGACGAGACTGCGACTTTAAAGACAGACGTACGTACAAACGCACATATTGTGTAAAAGTACAGATAGGAAACGTCGAGTAGGAGAACATTCGTTACTCCCCCTCCCACATAACACATTTTTCTCCACTCTCGTGTAATGCACTAATGATTACAAGTAGAAATTCATCGGTTGATTGGAAAGTTTGGCGTTCGTTCTTCGTTGAATAGTCGCCGAACGTGCAATCAAGAATCCTTTCACATGGATTGATAGGGGTACCCAATGTTCGTGTTGTATGCAAATCCGCTGTTGATTATTTCAATTCATCGCTGTTGGATTCTGCTTTGGTCGATGACAAATCGAACCTGAAAAGGAACCGGTAATTTATACTAGCTGTCCTTCGAAACGAGATCGGACCGATCTGTCTACTGTAGCTTCGCCAAAGTTTCCATAGTTCGCTAGTATATCAGAGATGTAGATTATTTGGAAACTAGATAAGACGTCTTTACCTAAACCTCTTACGATAGGTGAAACTTTGAAAATGCAAAAATGCGTAGATTGCATATAATGGACGAAGGTATAGGTAGGTTGTATTTTTGTTATGTAGGCGCTTTTAATTGAAAGAATTCAATTTTGCAAAGGATTATTATTTTTACCATGTTATATAGATATAACAGATATATATGTAGTATCGGGGAAAAGGGCCTAGGAAATATTTTATTAAGTGAACCATAAACAATGTCCCGAGAGCCGAGGTGCCGACGGGCCCATCAATGTGTCGTCGGTCCTTCGATTGAATAGTTTCGTAGAAAAGGTCTACGTGAGCCTGAGCATGAGCGGTTGCGGAACACGTGCGTGGTGGGTCTAAGAAAAAGACAAGAGGAATGCGAAGGCAGTGAGTGTCCATCGGGAAGTCAGTTGTTAGTTGAGAAGTCGAAGAGAATCAATCGAGAAGTCAGAGAGTGCGAGTTGCGTTGTCGATAAAGTCTTACTAGCGTTGTCGAGAGAGTGTGGTCCGCGTGAGAGAGAACATTGGATCCGCTGTGGCGAGAATTGTCTGGATTGTAGCGTGTTATTGCGATTAGTTTATATTAAACTACCATCGTTTTTCTGTCTATATCGGTACAATTCATTCATTGTGAATAAATCACAAATATCAGGATATAATAACAATATATTCCATAGACGATATTACATATATATATGATCTTTGTAACATTGTATTTTATGTCTTTTTACCTATCTTTATTAATAAAAATGAAAGTGAATAAATTGTGCTATATTTTAACAATATGTGTCTTAACGTATCTAAAAAATATACGACGCATCTTTATACAAACATGAAACCTAATCTGTCGAACATTGTGATTTTTATTTTGATAGAACAAAATGGATCATACGTAATTCGATAAAATAATATAAAACGGAAAATTTTATGCATCCATTATTTCCTTATAAAACGAAAGAAACTTTTCGAACGACCTAATATCATAGAGCTGACGTTTTCGCTATAATATTTTATATTTAAGGAGTATAGGAGGACTTTCGTGACTAACTCCATATTATCTTAAAAAATAAGTTCTATAATTCAAAAGGCGTAACAACTTCTGTACTACTTCTAATTCTGATAGCACGTTATCAAGGAAACATTATACAGGCGATCGTGGAGCTATCATGACTCGAGTCAGCCTGTTTATCCATGGAAATTGTAAATTGCACCATTCCGAGGAATACGGCGCAGATTGGCCGAAGAAGATGGTAATGCACCCGGTAAATTTCCATCGTAGAAGATGAACGTGGCTATCTGCACGAGTAGTGGTCCGTGTGCGTTTCCAACTGGACGTTCATTTCAATTTGACGGCATATTCAGCGAGCTTGTGCCGCGCAAATGGATCGTTTCCTTTATAGTATCACGCGACTGATTCCGTAATTTTCAGTCGGTTTAACAGGACCCAGTTTCTAACTGCAAATAGATTCGACCTGTTCGTCCTTGTTTCGACGCGTCGTTGCTTTAGAATGGCAGGGTGATATCTCTTGCGTATACTTCATACAATTTATCAAAGCTGCTAGTATAATTTTAGATGGCGTTTAAATTCGTCATGTCAATAGCTGCGGCAAGTATGAGAGGTCCTTGAAATTGCAAGTGGATTTATCGATGTTCAAGAACTTTTTAACGATATATATTTCAAAATAGCTTTGAAAGCTTTGAACGGACCTGATTCATTGGCCCAGCGGCTGTACCATACACTTTGAAAACCGTACGAGTCTTGAAATAAAAATCACCAATCTCAAATTAAATGTGGACAACTTTCTACGTTAAGGTGTACGGGACCGAAATAAAATATTAAAGTATCCGAAACTTTCAAACCGATAACAAAAATCAACTTCACGGCTAACTAGTTGGTCGGTTCTAGCGTGTAACCGTGGATTCAGAGTGAGCGCGAGTGATTTTAAATCAACCGTGCAGCGGTGTATATTTCGCTGGTAATATAACGCTGCAACCTGCCGTGCACTTTATCAAATTCTATAGCGTTATAAGCCACGCGGTACACAGCTATGCGTCCTTGGGGAAATAAACTTCATTCCCCGGGAAAGTTCTGCTTTCGGAGGAGAAGAATCTCGAGTTTTAAATAAATTAAGCCTTCGTTTCCAAGGGCCGCGCGCTCGAGCCCGCCAGTCGGTTGTTTCAACCGAGAACAAGAACCTGAGTGAATAATATATGCCGCGTGGCAACCAAAGAGAAAACCCGCCGCATGTTCGTGGATGAAGACGAGGAGAGGAAGGTAGTGGTATCGAACGATCAAAAGAAAGGGCTACAACCGTTTAAATACGCCTTCGATAAGCATACACGACTCCTTTTCCAGGACCATCTCACCCTTCTCGAACCGTCACGGATCGGACGTTTAGACAAGTTGAGTGACAGGGAGAAAGCTCGATCCATGGGTGGAAACAAGATGGAAAAAGGGCCAACGAAACGGGAGAGAAACGGACAAGAAGCGAGATCCGAGCCGCGACGAGTGAACGGGCTCGCTGAACTTTCTCAATTAAAAGTTAATTACCTTTCGGCTAAGACCACAGAATTTCAATCGGCAGACGAATAATTGTTCTCCGCGTTTGAACTACTGCCGAAGTAATTAACAGTGTAAACATTTACTTTTGATTCCTGGCCCGTTTTTTCGTTTCTCCCTTTTGACGTTTTCCTCTTCCGCCTTTCCTTCCTTTCTCTTATTTTAGTAATTTCTTCGACTCTTTTTAATTTCTTGCTTTGCGTGGCCGAACCTTCTTTTCGTCGTTAACCTGGTTCGTCGGTGGGTGGAGAAAGAAACGTAACGTCGTTTGACATCGATGTTAATACGACTAGACAGGGATTATATCGCCTGATGGAATTCCAGGCGTTTACTATAGTATCGATATCGGTCGATTTCTGATAGCTATTTCGGTTCAAACTTCCAGGCGATCTTCCACTGTTTCCCTTTGATAATATTCTCCGAGATTAAAAGGGATTGATCGAAGCGAGAGGCAATTATTTCCGATATTTATCTTTCCGGAGAGTAATTATATAGAAAAATCATTGGCGAAAATTATATATATATATTATATTAAAAATAATGCAAAACGTAAATGAAAATACTGTGGAAAACGACAGTAAATCGATTTTGTAATTACTTACTTTCGCATAAAAATTCATCTAGTTTCCGTTTATGCAATACATCCGTCTAATCGTGCGTACTAAAAAACAAGGGGAAAGATCCACATATTCAGAGAGAAATCGGCACTCATTGTTACTTCGACCGCGATTAAGAGACATCCAATTAACGAAAAGTTCTACAGAAAATTGCAGCTCGTGATAATCAAAAAATTCCCTGAGAACCCCAAGAAAATACACAGATAATCCAGCAGATCCTTTCCTTCTGGTCTTATAAGGTTGACTATAGTAGAAGGCTCCTTTCGGGAAATGGAAACGCGCTGATGTAATTCAGGGATACGCGATTCTGGCTGCGATCATTTTGACGAGGACGTTTAATTGATAGCCGCGGGATTCTGTACGCCTTAATTATAACGCGATTAATTATGTAATCGTCGGGGAAAGCGACGGATTCACGCCGGAATTAGTCTCTCGTGTAAGCTAGCCTCCCTTCTTCTCTCTCTATGTCTCTTTTCTTCGCCCTCTTATTCTCCCTCGACCTCTATTCGTTTCGATCCCCTTCGTTCGTTCCTTTTCCTTTCTTTCTTTTCTTTTTTTTTTTCAGACGAAAATGGGTCTCTCGAGAGGAACGACCCCTTTACATTTCTCATCCGACGAGATTTTTCGGCCATGGCCCAGGTTTGTTCCGGGGGATGGCTGGTTGGACATAAAAAAGCTGGGAGATTGCGAAATCACGAGGTGCCACCGGCACGGGCTACGTGGTCTGGATTCGGGAACCGTCTTCTTCTCATATCTGTCTCTCTTTCTACCCTTTTTCTACCTTCCTTGCTGTCACTTGCATCGCGGTTCGATGTTGGGCGAATATTTGCGAAGCTTCGATAAGTGAAATTCTATCTGCGCCGTACGGACGGGCGGACGGTTTAAGAACGCGCCGTGCCGTCTGTAATTTTCTGAGAACCGTGTGTGCGGAATGTTGTATGAGAGCGCGTATCACCGCTCCTTCCGTGAACCCTCGCGATTTCCATCCCTCTTTACGTCGTCAGGATTTAGGATCCCGAGATCCACCGCTGTGTTTCAAAGCGATTTCGTGTTCTGCATCGCTATGTCGTTCTCTGTGAAGGATTCTTGGAACAGTCGCGAACCATCTCGTAAGAGGCAATTTGGTCCACGTCCTATGTGCGACTCTTTTCATCGTGTTCGTTATGCTTTGTTCCTGTTACGAATAGACAAACCTGTTCTTCGATTTTGATTTTAATATCGATTGGATCGTTCGATGGTACTACTACAAAGTAGAAACACTTTACACCTCAATGTTACGTTACAAAGGCACAGATTCGAATAACAGAAGAAAGGAGGAAAAGGAAGTAAATTCTTATTTGTGCTTCGATCCAAAAAAAATCACGTATTCGGCGCAAACAGAATAATTCAGTACTTTTCGGTCTTCAAAAGCATGGGAGGAAGAAAGCAATTCAAGTGACAAATGCAAGAAAGTAGCTAGAGAATAAAGAAATAAATGCATAAAAATCTACAGAATTTTTATTTCAGAAGAAATTATTTTATCCTGTTATTATGCTCGTCATAAAAATAGGTATTCAAAGTATATTCTCGAAATTTAGCAATGATTAGATTAATATTAAAAAAAAAAAAAAATAATAAAAGAGCAAAGATTTGTAACACTTATTGTATCTTTTCGTTTCTTATTTTTTCAGTTGAAAGAAATCACATATTCGTAGAAAGAAAACGCATAAAGGAAAAGTGTATTCGCGGTGCATTTATTCTTCGTAAACACGAACGTGAAGAACAACAGATAACAATTATAGGTACAAAGTATAACGAGAATTTTCATCGACCCCGGATGCGATTCGATAGACATCGTGCTGCTCTAACGAACCGCGTTATTGCCCGCTCCCATAAAAACCAGGATTGTTCCCGTCAAGCGGCGCGAGTTCCGTAAGTCACCATTTCCTGTCAGTTTCTGCCAGCTGTCGAATAGAAGCGGCGAAGAAAGTTCGGATACAGAAAGGTGCTTGAAGCGCCAACAACGGAAAGCTGGGTACACAGAGACAAAGAAGAAAAGGAGCGCGGACTTGGGACGAGAGAGGGTTGCAGCAATGAAGAAGAACAGAGAGAAGAAGTCGTAGAGGAAGGCGAGAACGAGAGGTTTAAGTAGGATTCTTACGTCAGTCGGATTCCACTTGAAGTAGCAAAGAGAAAAGGTCGAATAGAATCGAGCGGATCGAGGGAACGACAGAAGGGTGGCTCAGATCCGGTGGGCGGTTAGAGGAAGAGCAAACAAATCGACGTGCAAGTACGTTTCTTGATTTCATCCCCGGTTCTTCTCATTGTTGCCCGTCACTACGTCCTTCTTGTCCGGACCGACCTTAAGCCGGATCCATAATGCATTCTTATTACAAATTTTTTCTAAGGAAGTCACGATGAAAGTCCTGGTTGCGTTATTACGTAACGCGAGTACTCGTTAACGTCGGCGATAGTATCGACAGGATCGTTTCTTGGCTATGATGGAATTTTTCTTTTCGAATGCTGCAAAGTATATATTCGATGTCGACGTTTAACGCTAACTTTAGCTTTAATCTTGGATTAGGTCAAATGAGCGGTTTCAAAATTTAATTAAAGATCGTATATTTATTGTTATTTCTTTTGTTCTTATATTATCTGATTAATCAATTTCTCAATTTTTGTTAGTATAAGAATTTACATAAAGTTAGATGAACGAAACAAGTAACAATAAATGTACAATTTTAAATTAAATTTTGAAATCGCTCGTTCGACCGGGCCTGATACGATTAGTGTTAAGCGATGTTAAGTTGATGCCTGTGAATGAACATAAGGATCGAAAGCGGTTCTCAGACATTTAGAATCTGGAACATTATCGATGATATGCAGACGTTTACAAGTCACTGAATAGTCGTTCATATTAAAGATAATGTATATCAAAATCAATTGTTTAAAACAAATATCTATCTCTAACAATAAGATACATTTCCGACTAAATTTATCCGAATCGTTCGCTTTCGTAATTACCGTCAACTATAAGAGAACATATAAACAATATTAATTTCGATAATTGTATCAATAAATACAGTAATAGCTATGTCAAGAAAGGTCAGTATGAATCCATCAATAGAGATTAAAGATACAAAAAATTCGGGGATTAAACCAGAGGCGTTCTCTAAGATATTTTTTCTTTTTCGTCCTGTTTTAAATTAAACTTTAAACTGACGGATGTTGACGCTGCTTTGACTTTCCCGTAAATTGTTGAGCTTCGAATAAAGCTACACTTCCAAAAATGTGACTATTTCCCAGGCACGATGGTTGTTTCCAAATTACACGTCGACGGAATTAAACGCGAGGGTGATGTGTGCACGTGTGTTTCCGATTTGTCAGCGTCTCAAACATGCCAGCATCCTGGTCCACGCGTGTGTATCGTGAAATTCACCTTTCACCTCCCGTCTGGAAATTTTACGACCTGCCGAAGCGCCAACGCTCCAAAAGGAAAGTTTAATTTTCCAACAATCTGCAGCTTGTTCGATAAAAAGAACAGTACCTTTGAAAATCTCGCACTGTTCTTTTTTCAATTGCGAGTTCGTCAATCACCAAGTCAATTCAGTTTGATGCGCGGTATCTGCTTTATGAAAAACCAGCCGCTGTTTGTGCACTTTCGATTCTAGTAGGATTTAATCGGTCGAGTCGATCGGTCGGAGATTGCTAGATCGATAAAGAGAAATTGATTTACAAATGGAAAAAGGTGTTTGTCATAAGAATTGTTGCAGTTCGTTTTGTCAAAAAAAAATATGAACACCAAATGGAAATAAGAAGAATTATCTATTTATCAATTTCTAGTCGTATTTTACTATATTCGATAATTCATGATAATTAATTCCTTAATTTCTTCTTTATATCACGCTTATTTATTTATACTATTATCATTCCTGTTAAAATATCCAAACTGAGATTTCTCAAGTGTATTAAATGTTGTAAATAAAGGTAATAAAGGATAACGATAAAAGACTATACCTTTTTCTATTACACCAGCCCCATTGTATTCGGATATCAAAAATTACCTACGTTCTTCGTGAGCCACCTGCATTGTTTTCAACAAATACAGATCACGATATGTCTTTTTAGAACACGTACAAGGATACACGTTTAATCGACACAGGTTTCTCGTTAACGATCGTGGACTGAAATATCGTCAATATTCCACGATCGACGTAGGAGCAACCGGTACTCCAGATTGGCCATAGAAAAATACCAACGACGCTATGAAAACGGAGAATGGAAATAATAAAAGATAAAGAGGCCGGGGAACGGAAATCTAGTGGGACTTCTCGTCGGTCTTCTATACTCTGGCAATTATTCTCCGGCGGTCGGTGAAAATGAACAGAAAAGGTAAAATAAGGCAGGTGGTGGGTGGTGGGGTGCAAGGGCGAGGGCCTATAGGAGAATTCGAAGAGAAACGCCCACTCCCAAAGGGCTAGCTGGTGAATTGGCGTGGCGGCGCAGTTCTCGGTGAGCACTTTTGTTAATTAAATGCCGTTGTTCGGTTCAGACCGGCTCTTTTAATCGAGTTATCGTTTAAACAGCACTCAGTCGGTAAAGGGGTCCCTCAAGTGGGTCGTGTTTAAAAAGCAGCTCCTGCATAAACATATCAAGCGACTGCAGTCTACCCTTAATTAAAGCCAATTTCTTCTGCTATGTCGAAACATCGTCAATCGTTGTTTCCCGTTCGAAAATACTATGTAGTTGTATGTTAGGGGTGTCGCAACAAACCAGCTGTTGTACACGTTAAAGCCTGTGAATACGACAATCGTAAATAGACGATGAAACGAAACTTTCGTAGAACGTGGCTGTCGTCGATAAGCCACGATATGTATTGTACCGATAATGATACTGTATTTAGTATTGTATTTTTCTTTTTTCTTTTTTATTTATTTAGAGGGAACGATTAACCATCGAGTACGAGAAAAAGCTACTCGCTTCTACACGCTTAAAAATTGTAACGATGTTGATCTCGGTTTATGAAACAACTATCGCGAATATTTATTTATTTAGATGACTTCTAGATGGGTTACGAGGACAACAAATCGGAGAAATTTTGCAGTTGGGAAAATTATCAAAAACGTAGCAAGTCCAAAATAATACAGTGTATTTGAATATAGTAATGGATGCTTTCCGTATTATCTTTATAAGTACGTGTTAACGATAGTATTTGTCAATTACTTTGTTGATTGAAATTTTGATTGATTTAGTGTAGCTTGTATAAGAAAAAGTGGATGTTTGAATATCCAGTTTTCGATTATATTGTCCCTTTTTTAGGAGAAACTATTCGTTTAGGCAAGATGTTGTCAGGGGACTATACTTAAGTAGAGTAGAAAATATTGTAAATGGATTTACACATACCCATAGGAAATATAAAGCAGTTGTGCGAGTTGCTAGAATTTAACATTCAATCTGATATTTCGTACACTGCTACAAATAACTTCCTTATTTCTTTAATCCACGTTTTACGTTTCAAGCATCCAAGCTTCGTATTTTCCTTTTCTTCCTCAATATCGAGATCCCAGCTTTCGCTTACAGGTTTCCAGTCGACTCTTGTAGATTACGAATATAAAAACCTCGATGCACTCTTGATTAGCCAGGTGTTGCTCGACAAAGAGCTGTAAGGCTGTTCTCAGCCGATTGCTCTGCTCGGTCCAGTCTCGGGTCTCTCACGTTGAAAGCATCTTCCCGCCTCTCTTTTCCCTTCCTCTCACCTGCAATTACTTTTTCACGAACGATAACGTCGCACAATCTCGCCCGACACTTTTTCATACGGGATTCGAGCGCCCAGGGAAATATGATGATACTTAGACAACGGCGAGGTAAATCTCGCCGAAGCAACAAGAATTTTACGAACAATGGAGAAACTGGTTATCCTCCTTCAACCAGGAACAGGAGAAAAACGAGTTTCGATTCGACCTTCGAAGCGCTAGCTATTTAACAATTCGCTGCATTGATTGGAAATTAGTCGATGGTAACTGTGGTATGCGAAGCATTTTAAGAAAATAGTAAAAAGTTTAGCTAAAAGAACGAAGAAATTTATTAAACATTTGCAGTCTAATTACGAGAGCAAAAAAAAAAGAAGAAAAAAAAAGAGAATATTAAAGTATTCCGCTTCATTAAGGAACGTAGAATATAAATGTTCCATATAATCCAGTTACGATCGTGTTCGTGTTTTCCGATAGAGACTGGAAAACTTGTTAATCAGTGGCAAAGTTTCCCTTAGAGTTCGGAGCGAGGAAAAAAGCTACAGGCAAGATCAAGCGGTGGAAACTTTGTATTCTCGATTGCGGCAGCCACCACGTGGAATTTTAATTAATAATAACGAGCTGTTCGCGTGCCTTTAGGCCACGTTTCTCTTCTAACTATCCCACCAAGTATTTCGAGAGAGAGAGAGAGAGAGAGAGAGAGAGATGCTGGATCGGTGAATCGCGTACTTCGCGTTTGGAATTTAGTTGCGCGACGATTCATTGTGTTTGCTCGCAACACGTCGCGTTATTTATGGGCCAAAAATGACCCTGCGAAAATTGTGCATGTGCGACGCGAAATTAACGTTTATGTATGGAAAATGGGTGGAAGAAATATTGGTTTTTCATGGAAAATGTATTAAATGGATTTATGATAGTTCCTTTGTAATTTGTGAATCGGTTTGGCGTTCTTTTTTGAGGATTATAGAGTGTCCCATATTATTTATCCAATCAGATTTTATTAATATATTCTACAAGTATAAATAATAGAAAAATGTTATATAAATATAGGACCCAATCCCATTTCAATACTTCTTTAAAAATATATAGATAAAAAATTGTCTTTATTTTGTATTATAGAATTGAAATTATTTTTTGCCCAAATATACATTACACATACCGTTCCAATATTTATTACTGCGAAAATATTAATTTAGAATTGTAAAAATGTTATTAGTCACAAAAAAAAACTGTCACTATTTATATGTTTATCAATGTATATACTTTGAATTTCCTTGATGCATGTTTCATATTTTAATTCCGGTGTTGAGGTCGCAAAACTTTCTTCACCGGTATATATATATACAATCAACCTATGATGATGCACCAAACCGATATAACCAGACCCGAAATTATTACATCAAATTAATAAATTACGCCTTAATTAATCGTCTTAATTACATCCGGTGCTCGTTCAAATTAACGAACGTGAATATTCTATCACACACGTCCATGAACGTTCGACAGAATTTCCATTCGCAAAGAAAAACAGGTTGACAACGCTTCCAACCCGTTGAACACTGTGTTCGCCTTCACGTAACTAACACCGAAACATTTTGGAAGATAGTAACCGATGTGCTTCTATACAGTATCCTAGACCAATGTCACCCCACGTGCGAACTAGGTCAGCACCGACACCTTGAAAGCATTTAAACTTGCTCCTAACAAGGTCTTCCGGGATCTCTCACGCTCCTGTCTCTCTGTTCCTACGTGTACCGTCTATACTTGATTCGAGAAACTTCGACCAAGGTGGATACCGGATACCCGACAACGGAACGATGTTTCGAACTGATTGCAAACTAATATCCCGTTCGATTCTACGAGGGCGTGCGCTACATTGATACGAGGTAACGGAGCTGGCGCTATCTAATTTTAACGGCAGCACGCCTGGTCATGCTGAAATATCGAGCTGGAGAAATGTACTTGCTCTCTCTCTCTCTCTCCCTCTCTCTCTCTCTCTCGTTGCCAATTTTCCTCCTGTTCAAAACTCTTTGGTATGCTTCAGACAATGGTATGATTTTCGTTTGAGCTACATATTTTTGAGCAGCGTTGAGTACATTTTAAAAGAAAAGACAAATTCTTCGATTAAGAGTGGGTATACAAAGAAGATTCAAAGCGGAAAATTAATGTAAAATACAAGCTTATTAACGATGATTTTGTAGTCGCGTCACTCGCTTCGTTATTTACAGTGACATACTTGATTTATGGTATACGAGCTGCATGCTCGTAACGACGGTGTTTGAATGAAAAAGAAATCGAAAACAACGCAGGAGCTCTTTATTCGAGTTTCTAAACGAGGCAAGGGATCAAGAAATGATCGTGTTTCAAAATTCTCCACTGATATTCACTGCCTGTCTTTAAGACAAGATGAAAAATGGATGCACAAGATCTTTCAAATATATAAATCCTCTTGTCTGTAATAAACATTTTAATAAAAACATTTTCTTTCGTAAGTATTATATGATTATACGTAAAAATTTGCAAACTTATTAATTCCTAATATAATCTAACGTTATCGCTCGAGGTATATGTTCGAAATCGCATCATTTGCGACAAAAACTATTTTGATTAATTCACCGATGGTGAGAATAATCGAGATCGTCATATAGAACCACCTCAATTCTCCTATGACCACCAACGATCTACCGAAAATATTCATTCGCCAGTTTTACCTTCCCGCGATCCTCACCTTTCGCGTAATTTAACCAACCCCATTCTTACACGTCGTGGAAAGTTGGCGGTGGCACTCGAAGAGCTCGTAAAATCAGCGGCCATGGCTCGCGCCGCTGTTCAACCGGGCTTCTCTCGTTCGACCACTCGAAGTGAACAATTTGGACGGCTGCGGGCGGACCGCATTCATCGAAAGAAGAACGAAACTCCGTTAAACTCTGGCGAATCAACCGCTCTTAAACTTTGCTCCGGCTTCCGGTCCGCCGCGAGATCGCCGTAGAATTACCGTTGGCCATGCCACCGATATTTCTCGCTGGAGAATTTTTCCTCGGGGCTGAAATTGAAGCGAACGAGCACCAGCCAACTGGTACAGAGGCTATTCGTCCGTTGATAATCGGTATTTATCGGTCTGCGCCGGACCGAACATTGTTGCGCCGCGATACCTGTTCGGGAAGCTAATTGCGATTGCCGCGATAAGGTCGGTGAACCTTTTAAATCTTTTGGACCCTCTTACGCGGTTCAGTTAATACCATTAACAAAATTTTACAATCTTCGAGTTACAAATCATCGATGTTAATCAATTTTCTTCCGTCGCGGTGAAAAGTTACAAAGTTACAAAGTGATTCTGAAACGAAGATTTGCGAAGGAACTTTACAAATTGTACAAATGGGTCGATCGTGGTATTTGACATATAATTGCAGAATTATAAAAATGTCGTTATGCGGTAGAAATCTGTAGCCTAAAGAGTATCTCGTCGAAGATCCATTTTTGATCAAATGAACTGAAAACAGGAGAATTATCTAAATACATAGGCTATGTCATTAAGAAACAAATTGCGAAAGGAATATTAATAAAAAATAAAAGAACGTACTTTCTACCACACAAATCTGTTATGTTGTATATCTTATGTATCTAAAAAGAAGTTGAAATCTACGATAGATAAGAATGTATCGAACTAAATCAATCGACGGCAATTTTATTAAAATCTCTCGAAATGGATATGATTGGAAGATCAGCGTAATTAAAACATAACTATAAAGAAATATAACGAAGGTACTGCTCTTAAATTGTATTACAAATTGTCGCACGAGTTTCTCTTCCCTTTTCTCTCGTTCACGCTACTTTCTATTTCAGAGGAAGCCAGAAACTCCGAGTTTTCATTCCTCTTCTCGTCCCTGGTTTTCTACTTTTCCTTTTAAGAGCCGATTCCAACGTGCGGTCTTTCACGTTTAATAGCGTGCACACACGTTCGCTATCCCCTAGCTGATGCATAACGTACACGTGTACGTGTGCACCAAGCCACACGACCAGCTCGAAGCTATTAATTCGATTGCCAATCGATTCAGCTTTACTTGCTTGTGCGACGGATAAACGTCTGGCTTCAGTGGATTTTTCATTTACCAGTACTACTTGCTGACCACGATGCACCTGCATAATTAATCGCCTTCGCTAACCAAGACACGCCTTTTACCTGAGAAAAACCGCATGCACAGATGTTTTCCCACGATTTTGACATTGTGACACATCGATCCTGCGATTAATTACATTCTTCCAAGCGAAGATAGTCGGAGAATAAATGTGCTTCCCCTTTGGGTCGTTCGCCACGGGAGGAATGCATCTGCAGATTGAAATTCTTCGGTCGCATTCGAGCGTGGTCCTTTTGCTTGGGAGAAACACTGTTCGATAAATCGGCTGAGATTCTTGTACTATGGATATTTTTGTGCTTGAGCGAAATTCAGACACATATACTTATCCTGTTGATATAAATCGAGCATAGTGTCCATATAATTATGAACAATGATACGCATAGTCGTTAACAGATATTAGTATACTCACAGAAAGTAAAATTATTCTCAATCATGGCCGATCAAATTATCACATTTGACACGAAAGCGTGAAATGTTCCGATACTTATGAACGTCAGAGTACATCCGGTCGATTATTTGTCGCATCAGTTAGAATCTGTGTCGTGCAGCTAATACAGCGAAAAGTTTTCGGTACACACGTACTCCACTTGCGACTGATAAAAATGTAGGTCGCAGTTTTTACGTGCGCGACTGTACGTACAATATCAATCGTTAATGTTACAGAAGGGAATACGTTCCAACATAGGGCAGTAGTCGCGACAGGTTTTGCGTCAGGCCACCGTTACTTACTTAATGGGTTGTGTGTTAAGCGAACGTGCCTTCTGTCCGGTGCAAAACCGAATCCGCTCTTCGGGATAATAAATCACCAGAATCGCGGGTTGTGGCCGCTACTTGCGCGAACCACAGCAAAACGAATTGCGTCCTTTAATAAAGAGAACAACGCTAACACTCGGGCAAGGCAAATGATAACGTTCCGTATGATTTGTACCTGTACCCTTTAACTTCTCTCTGTGTATCCTTCCAAACTTCCGCTCTCTGTTACAATTGTTTCAAATTCAGTATCCAACATTTGCATCGATCGATAGATCGGATACTAACGTAGGAGAAAGAATATTGCAATTCGGTGAATGAATAAATTACCGACAGATTAGATCATCGAGTTTCAGAATATACATATAGCATCTGTGCACTCCAATTCTAATCTATAAAGTATAAATGATTCGTCCGACGACTCTTTTCGTAGCCCGGAATCTATCCCTCGGTCGAGCCCGCCACTTGCTACGACAACAAAATTAGTTGGACCGTAATAATCATAAGGAACTGTCGTAAAACTGAGCAATTCGATTTGGCCGTTAAGACCGTTAAGTGGTATGAAACACCTTCGACTCAAACTGTTCCTTATGGTTATTGCTCCATAAGGTAAAAAGTGGGGAAACGTAGGTTTCCCCATGTTTCCCGGGATTTTCACCCGCGAGCGACCGGTGGTGGGGCGACCAACACCCAGCGAGAGTTTTCCTCTGCGACAGTATCGCGACGGAACTTCACTGGATCTACGACTACAGATCAGTCAACATCTCTGCACTGGGTTCACTACTTTAACTCAGCCAACACATACTAATTAACATTTATATATATACGCACAATCATCTTGTCTATAATTGTTGTTGGAATAAAAAATACATTATAACCTGTGACCTCGGCGTTATAATTATTTCAATCACCTCTATTATCCTAACCGAAATACGGGGTCGATCAGTTTCGTGGCGTCGATTGCATATCGTAAGGGGAATTTACGACTGCCTTCGACGCGCTCCTTGAGATAGCGTCTCTCCGCGAATGGTCGACGAAACGATAAATAATTCTAATGTATGGAGACTACGATGTCCTGTGAAAACACATCATGACTGTCAGATTCGATCATAATTGTTCTATGAAAACGACATTCATCCTGTATAAACTGAATTTCACGGTATAGTGCACACAAGGATAGCGTTGTTCAAACAAGCAAACTGAACAAATTCGCGTCTTTAGTTATCAAGAGCATGGAAGAAATGTCCGTACGCGATTCTTTCAACCACGTTCGCTGTCCGTCCGTTCGAAAGATTTCTTTCGCGTGAATCGTTCCACGAACTTTTATAATCAGACGAGAGAAACTTGGTCGGAGTAGAAAACGCAAGGACGACCGAGTTTCTTGTCGAATTTCCCTTATCGTCGTAGTAAACGAATTCGTGAATTCTTTCTCCGTTTCCTCTTCAACTGCCATTCTCCCTGCACGCCTATATATTTCGAACATTTCTGGTTTCAATATATGCGGCGCGTACAGAAACTAACGCTGCCAACGAAACGCATACTTCCGGCCACTTTGAAGTCAGATTACGCGTTGCTCGCGGCAAGGTTAACCCGTTTGATCTCGCAAGGCCGCAAAATTGCGGCTAATATACAAAAGAGCTGGGAACGATTCTACCGGTAACCATTGTGAAAGGTTCTCTACGCCAGTGACGCGCACCCTTGTCAGACTTTGCCCCTTTTATTACGTATTCACCGATGCGTTCGTAATTTTTCGAGTACACGAGACCATGCTTTTCGCGTATCGTTCGCCATACAGTATCGCTGAAAAGTATCGGGGCATTTGGAAGCTTCTCTCGAGAAGTAGGGTAACTCGCGGCAATATTCGAGCACTCGTAGAATATTTGTACGTATGCGCTATGTATGCTGTATACTATATTTTACAATTATATTAATATTGAGACATGTATAATTTTGTGTGCTAGACCAGACTGATTAGCCGCGTAGTAGTGACACAGGTATGTAAATGTGAGTGTGTGGAAGTATGTGTGTGCACGGCGCCTCGGAAACAAAGGAATGTAAACTGTTGAGTTAACAGTCTGGATGGAAGAAGGTGAGACAAAGAAAGTGCTGAGACGCGTGCAAGTATGTATCGATGAATATCTTTGAAATCGTTCATCAAATAAATATATAACTATTTTAATATAAATTCTAAGTGTATTATTTATTAATTAAGATCCAAAATTCTCAATAATTAATACTGTAAGCAGGTGCAACTGTCGCTTATGTGATTATATTTAGTCATAAAATTTGAGATCGATCGGAAAATGTGAGGTACAGGGAAAAAATATAATTCCATTTCGATAAATTTGTTTTCTCTTTTATATCTGTTGATGGTTAAAAGGAAGTATTTTAAAGTGGAGTAATTGAAAAATTTCAATTTAAATGTACAGTCTCCTGAAGCGATGATACATTGATGAATTATATAAGTTGAAAATTATAATACTTAAAAATTTACTGTGTTTTATATCATTTTCTTATAGCAAAAAACTTATGGAAGTACCTAAATTACTTGTTTCTCGAGAATTGAACATTAATCGTCCATTTATCCAATGAAATCGAGATATTGACGAAAAGTGAAAATCATAATCACCTGAATCAGATTCAAATGTCGTTACTACAGTTGCTATAAATCGATCAAAGTGTTTGAATTATTGTGAACGCTAATGAACTGTTCGTTTATGAAAGGAGCAGAGAAAATGTATAGAAACGTCATAAACATGGGCAGAGATCTTTTTCGACGGAATATGTGTGTCATATGTATATGTATGCGTAGAAGGTTTTCAATCAATTTTAATTGTAAACGCGTTTTTCATTTATCTTTAATCAAACATCGCGGATTTTTCTATATCGTGTGAAAGACCCAAATGTGTCTACGTTATTTGATACGTTCGCCCTGCTTTCTGTACGTTACACACAAATGTTTTTATTAAAACGCATGAGATCGATTTTCATTACTCGAAATATGCTCCAATATTCGGAAATAAATCTAACGAATCTGCGCATTTTTAATGGAAAGTTCCTTTCTTAAATATTATCCTTGCAGGAAGAACGATGAGATCTAGTAGAATAAATCTTCTGAAATAAATCGAATTAAAGCACGTAGATAATATCTTCTTCTTTAGAAAAATAATTTCGGTTAAGCGCGAATAATTTCGATAAAGATGTGGTAAATGAATAATACAGGAGTATAGCTCGTATAAAGATTGCTCGGCGAATTGTGAAATAACGAGTTTCAAAAGTACATCAAACGAAGTCGGAAATCGGTCTTTTCGAATGATCTTTAAATTGCATTTCTTCCTAAGGAATGTAACATAAAAGGTACTCGTAGTTTCGAAACTTCGTGACTTCTTCGCTTGGCCTTTTTATACTTGGGCTTTGACCCTTTTAAAGAGCCGCCCTTTGCAATTTCTACGCACGACTACCGTATTAATTCTACTTGTATCGAAGTTTATATCGTCGGCCATTAACGTTGCACACGAGGATCCTTTGTAAAAGATCAGTAAATCGGTTGTAAATATCCTTCAAGCGGCTACTCACCGTCCTCTAGTTACATTTTCCAAAATAGCGTAATCATTCGTTTATGTAAAATCAACATATTTACGACTTCGTAATCTTTCCTTATCACCAAAAGCTTCTTATACCATTTGTAATAATTCAAGAGCCATTAGGTACTAGGGGACGCTGTTCTTTGCATTTCAACAATTGGTCTGATCCACAAACTACTCTAGGAATTATTTAAAAGTGAAAGGACGCAATCGCTGTCGCCAAAGAGAAACAGAGGACAAGATTAAACCAGAGGGCGAATAAGGGTAAGGAGAGGAAAAAGAAGACGAGGGAGAGGCTCGACGGGGAATATCACAGGGGAATGAAGACCTGAATTCTAACGTTACATCCTGTCCTAAAAACGAATTAGCTCGAGAGATTTGCCAAGTCGAGTTTTCCCTTCGTCCTTCGCTCGAATTTCAACCCCTTTCCCTCTCGCTCTGGAATAGAAACATCCAGTTAGAAAGGTGAAACGTGACAGAGAGGAGCGTTTTATGCGTTCATTAGTCACACGAACCAGATTCAATTCCTCTTGAGCTTTCTTACCAGCTTAGATCGTGGAACATAGAGCGGGAGAAAAGGTTAAGGGAAGTTTTTCCATTTGGTGGATTTTACGAGGGCGAACGTCTGGAGTCTCCGTGAGCAGGGTTTCATCGGTTAGGCTGACCGTGGAGGATCGAACAATGACGCAGCTATCGCGGACAACGCTCAGAGATCATCCATTATCCGGCAGAGAGTGTGCAACGGCCAGGTTAGAATGAACGAGCACCGATAGGGAAGATAATTTGTCAGTTTAAAGATCTAATTTGTAACTGGGGCGCAGCTTTATGAGCTGATTCGGCTTACAGGTGTAGGATGTTGCGTTTAACGAGCTTGACTTAAGCTTCTTCGTTGATTAGGCCGCAAATGTTTTCGAAGAAAATTGTTCCTTCCGAAAGAGATTACATCGAGTCTAGTGAAGTATTGTTTAAAATGATCTACAACGACACCTATCTGAGATTACCCTTTCGAATGAAATTAACCCTAATTAGAATTACGGAAAGCCTCTTAACAAAAAATTATATTCTGCTTTTCTGGCTTATTTTTTCACGTAGAATCACTTTTTTTAATGTCTTTCTCAGAGATACTCCCTACACGAAATAAACCATAATTCCATTCTACACAGCGTCTCGATCGAAAAAATACACTAGCTATCTAAATATACCTCACGCTAACTGTAAGCCCCCGAAATAACATAAAGCTCAAAACTTTTCTCGAATTCATATATAGTATACGTTGGAACGAAATCCGGCGTAGTGCAGGCGTGCGAGCCTGTGCGATTTTTTTAATTAAATCCGTTACAAGGCCCGATGGTTAGCCTGCGAAGGGAATTTTTCACCGCGTCACGGCGACCATAAATCATCAAGCGGACGCGTCGACGTGCGATTGTGAAAGGTTAAAATATGTATCGGGCCGGTACGTACACAGCCATCTTAAATTGTTCCATACGCAATGACGACCCGACTGAATTCTCTGTCGTGTGGTACCACGGTCATGATTTATTATCGGAGCGTAGGGCTCCTGGTAATTTATGCACACCGGCTAGCCACCAACCAACTGTCGTACCATCGTTCCACAATACCGTCTGCAATTTCGTGGAACGTTCGACCGGCAACTTGCAAAACAATCGTCCCTGCCAGCAACCTCCGAAAGGAATCATTCCCTTTTGATTCGCGGTTTCGTCCCGCAAACGCATATTCCGATAATTAACTCGACTGTGTGCCTGGACTGCGTTTCAATTATGATTACTTTGAACGTGCGTGCTACGTGACCAGAAATACGTACTTGGCAGAGCCTTTGAATTCGAACATCATGCAGTATCGCGTAGTATCGTGCGATTTATCGCAGGAAAGATTCTTTGGGTATGTAACAGTGACAGTGATTATAATCGTCGTAAGTACATATAATAGTACATTGTTACTTGGCTAAACTAATTCCTAAATATCAGTATATGCAGTGATAAAATTTATATTTCCAATCTTTGTGAAAATATATAATATATAAATATATATGAACGATATAGGAGAGCAAGTCTAATCGACGAACTTACGAACGATGAAAATGCGATCACACAACGCATGATTGATTTAACCGTACAAACAGGCTGAGAATATTACATTTGCGTTGGAAATATATAGGAATTTAATGTAAATAAGCAAAAAAGAAGAAAAAGAAAATAAGCAGAAATGGCAAATATTTACAGCAGAGCCTCTATTCGTTCGCGTACATCTTTATTAACGTTATAACACGAATATACACCTACACGTACACGTTTATTTCCATACTCAAAACAAATTTTAAAATTATCACCATAAATGTTCATAATATTCATATGATATGAAAAAATACGCAAATGCATTTGTTAGCATTTTAAGAGTTGCTCCATTTACGAAGAGATTTTTCACTTATGTAACGTAATAATTATGAAAAATGAACAAACCATATGAGCAGCTTAAGCAACGCATAAACATTTGTTTCGAGGAGAGCAGAAAGAAAGGGATATAATTATTTATTACAAATGTGGTATACCTACGACACGCGTAATATATTTTCGTTTCAAGGCTTGATCGTATGCTTTATAAATATAAAAACTGGAAACCGTGAGAAATTAAATACAAGAGGATGAATCATAAGAAAAATTATAGTTAAAACATACATACTAATAAATTTGCAAGTAATGAATAGAAAAATCATAGAAAACGATCCTTTAATTATCTCGGACATTACAGAGATATAAACGCGTTGTTCTATACGATAAAAGGGAAATTTATTTTTACAATAAAGTTCATTCCTTTCTCCCTAAATCAATATTAATATGAAAAAGCAATGCATATATTGACACCTTTGATTCGAATCAAACAAGAATTCTTGAAACGTTGTTCGTCGATAACAAACCTCCCCCACTGTCAAACACGAGGAACGAAGAATCAACTTGGAGGGACCATTCTCCCTCTTTGCAGATTACCATCCTCGGGACAACGCAGGCTAGGGAAGTTGAGACCACCCTTTGTTAAGGATTACAAGCGTTTTGTCCGCGACGGAATCCTCTTTCCCAAATTAACTTCTTCGTCTGAGAGGGCCATTATCGTCGCAAGTCTCCGTCTCCTTTATGTCTGCGAGTTCCCTTTCTTTACACCAGTGGTTTTGGCAACAAGCTCGCCGTAAATTCTCGGAATGATTCTTCCAGACCTGGTGTTAACCTACATAACGTGCGATTTATTATGACTTATAACGGGTCGGTTTTCGATGTCTCGGTGACGCTGGTTTTGCGGGAATTCGCGTCTTTTAAAAATCTGTTTCCTTGCCAAGCGCGAATTTGCGTCGTCTAGCTGGGGATTCTACGAGGGTGAGTTTTAGAGAGTGAGTAAAAGGGTGGACGCGGCCGCCAGAAATGACTGTCTGTGCAGTGGAAGGCATTATCTTGGACCGACCATTCGTTATTAACTGCAGTTACGACTTCTATCGTTTGGCGTTGAACATTTTCCTCTGTACTACACGATAAGAGAGATTACACTACCGTTCGATGGTATTCAGATACTCTTTTATTTTTTCTTATAGAATGTTACGTAATGATAATTAGAGGTAATTAGAGATAAAGAGACCTGGATCGTTCTATTCTTTGTAATCGTATATAAAAGAATACTATGACACGAAAAATGAGACAAAAGAATATCATGAAACTAATTGTTTAGATCTAATGCGGTAAGAAAATTCGTATTTGTAATTATTGATGTTTATGGCAAGTTCCGTGTAAAGAAGCTCTTTCTCTGGACTATAATATATGAAATGAATAAGAAAAGTTCTAAATCCATGAAAGATTAACGAAATTAATCGAAACAATGGTGCCTAAAACCTATAGATATATGGAAATACAACTCGCATATTTACTCGCGATACGCTGCCACATTTAAGCTTCTCGACAGGTAATTCAAGTTTTGCTTCTGGAATTAATTGACCATTAATTAATACACATTAGTACACAAGGGTAGATATAAATGGATGTTACGTTTAATTACATTAATAAACTTGATATTTACTAACCGTGTTATAAGGAAATACAAATTATACTATGTTTTGAAGATTCTATTCGATTTTAACGAAGATTATGTTGAAAATCAGCAAGGTCCAGTGACTTATGTAAAGGGGGACGTGCATTCACAATTACAATTATTCAAACACGGCATTATGCTTAAACTATCCTTATTATCTTCGATATGTAATAATTTACCGATAATGCTACGCATTAATAACATTATTTATTACCAAATACGATAAATAATAATCAGATTGCAGATTTTTATGCATTTATATAAATTCCAAAATTGCGCGAATGCATTTAGATTGCATCAAATATCCGAGAGTATAGTACGCGTTATAATATTCAATACATAAAACAATTTTCTATCTGGCTAACGCTTTCTTAATTATACTCATAGAAAGATAAATATTAGCAATCCACAAACTAACAACTCGTACGCGAAATTAACTAACTCCGCGCTTGGTAATGAAATTTTTAAGAGCGACAGGGGTGGCACGCGTCGCAGCAGCGTTACGCCGCGAAATATAAATCGCGCGAAATTATCACGAATTCCCGACCGAGTGTAAATTTCGTCCGACCAAATAACAGGAAACATTAACGGAAATTTATCCACTCATTTACACTCGACGTAACTCATCGACAATTTAAGGGGATCGTTACGGTTCACCCTCTTTTGGACGGGATGTCGGCGAAATAAACTAAATGTAGCTTAAACAAACGAGCGTTCGCGATAAAGCTTGCCAGACCGTTCGGTAAAAGTGCAACGTCGAGCAACGAGAAACGAGAAGTCGTCGGGTTTTTTCCCTTAATTCTGTCGACGGGTAGCCGGGATCCGCGTATTTATCGCGTTCAGCGTTGCTCACCGTCAGATGCACGCGGGCATAGACAACGACGAGCGAAGAGAAACGACCGGCGACGATATATTTTTGACACCGTCGACGCCTGCTGCGACCGGCCATTTACTCGTTGTACCCGCGTATCTCGTTTACACCGTTACCCTCTCGAAAAAGTACCATGTTCCTTTCGCATGGCTGTCGTGAAATTTACTATGTTACGCGGCATTAATTTCGTCCGCGTTTTTCGGTTTTTCGATGTAGAGAGAATGAGGAGAAGAGGCCGAGGATCGATTAACGCTGGATGGGATCAAATTCAACATGTATTTGGTTGTGAAAGCGCGCTTCATTGGCTGCGTTCAAATATTGTTCATAAACAGACTGTAAAATATTTACGGATATTTATATTTTTATAGACATAATTATAGTTTTAGATTTTAAACTTTCGCGATAATTATATGACACATTCGTAGCTCCAACTATAAATACGTCATAGTTATAATTCACAGAGTAGGACTTAGGTGAAGATTTATTTCATCTACTTAAACGTTGTGATACGTGTTGTGTATTTTGAATATATCGTGCATATTACGTTCCCTACGACATCGTTGCACAGTGGTATAATAATATTTTCTGTTTTTGTAGAATGTGTTCAAAATTGAATAAAGTGGTTCTTACGTCTTTTTATATCTCGCATATAAATTAACGGGACCGTTGATAAGAATACGTTGAAGAGGATTTGTGAACGCCAAGGGCAAACCAAGATTCTGGTCAGGTTCGTTTACCTGATTTGATTTGAAATGCAAATGTCAGTAAAACGCCAGGTCTCTCATTAGACGCTTGTGTCTTTTTCTATTTGTTGCAGAGTTTCAGCTGTCATGCGGAGGCCACGTTTTCCACGTGGAAAACAGAAAAAAAAGGAATAGTGTACGTTGAGTTTGAAATTTCGCTGACGAAGGATGTCTCATTAAGGTCGATCGGTAAAATCAAAATATACCATGCGTGTGTAGTAAAAAAAATATGGAATACACGTACGTGACGCAAACATTGGATTAACGGTAGACTAGCGAAAAATCAGATAAAAAATGGCGAAAAAATTTTGGCGAGAAAAACATTTTTTTGGTCGTTTATTCCATTGAAAATCAAGAGAAAGGTCTGAAATATCGCTGTCATCTTACGGATTATGACAATCAACATATAATACGACTCTTTTACGCGATAATTTACCAACTAGTAATACTAGTAAATTAAGTTAGTAGTTGTTAGTAACGTTTCTTTTACAATTTTACGCCAAATGATTGTCAACGATGATAATATAATTTGTACAATTTTCTCGTGCAACTTCGATCGAGTTCAACATGGCATCGGACAATATCGTTCAACCGTGAACATCAGTCGGGAAATCGGTCTCGTCTGATCAGTTAAAACACACCTTTGAATCGTTAGCATCTTCTGCACCAGACGTGGAGTAAGAATGGTTAATTCTCTCAATCTTCAGAAAGAGGAGTTTCACACAGTCTGCCTTCTGTGATAACGTCTTCTCCGCCAGGCGTGAAGCACAGAACCGTTTCAATCTCCGAACATTCGCAGAGAGCAGTCCCATCTGCATTTCCTGGTTCATCAACATCTTCTAACGTTTGTCACACGCTCAAGAAGGCCATCCGCTCAGAAACAGTAATCAGAGATAAGACATTGACTTCAGACTCCTTTGGACACATCACCACCTTATCATCATAACCTACACCAAGGCTGTGACGCACCTTAGTCCACATCAAGATAGGACATCGACCACCGAGTTTCGGACTCCCCTGGACACATCACCACCTTATCATCATAGCCTATACAGAAGCTATGACACACCTTAGTCCACATCAAGATAAGACATCGACCCACGACCTTCGGACACTTCCACATCACAACCTACACCGAGCCCCTCAACATCCTCAAACCAAAATGTGTATAAGCCGAGACTTCAAACAGCTCGGGCAGTTCTTGCGCAGCCCTTTTTTCCGGTTCAGTGTCAGTCTATTGCTTGTAAGTGGTGAATTTATAATAAAGAAGATTAATAGTTGGGTTATGACTCAGTATTCTTTTCTTTTATCATCCAACCCTGAATTCTACGTGACACGTTCGTGGACACGACCTCAACCGCTCGGAGAAACAGAATCGTTTCATCAGTCCAGACGATTAGTTGATAGTTGTGTGCCAGATCTGCAACCGTAGACAATGTCTTCAAACGTTCATAGAGTGAAGCATCGTTTCAGTCAGTGAACGATCTCGCGCGAGTCTTTCAATTGCCAAGCAGCATTGACACTTGTTCGCGAACGAGTGTATCGTTAGCTACTCGTAATCGTCACCACTTCAACCGTATATCGCGTCGCAGCAGTTGTTTCGTACGATCGTTCAGCAGTCGGAATCAATTCAGAAGCTTGTCATCGTCCGGAATAGTATGACCCTTGGTGTCGTTGATTGTTATTCGCGCGTTCAACCAGCACTCTCCCTCGTGAATCAGTAACTCAAGGTTAATTCGGTGGGTAACAAGCGCAGTGTCATGGACATGAGACACATGCGCACGTGACACACGCATGATACAACTATTGCGTTAGCAACTAAGCTTTTTATCACAATCACTTAGTTGTCAGCCTCATATCGAGGCTTTAAACTGCTTTCTCGATACCTTGTTTCACTGTAATTTGAAAAATAAATACCAAGCGATGAATGAAAATTCGCAGCAGCAAATACTTCATTGAACTAATACTAATACTAATACTAATACTAATAATACTAATTTTCTCTTTCTATACCTAAAATTTCATAAAATTCTAACTCACAACGCTCTTGCAAGTCTAAACTTTCAATCGTCGCGTTAGAAATACAATCGAATCTCCGTAGGGTAATAGAATTTGATAAGTGTCATTGCCCATCCTAAGACCATCGATTAGTAAAATACCCAGTTCTAGAATACAGAGAGTTGATTCTTAATGAGCGAGTTAATTAACGTCTGGTTCTGGATCGGCTCGCGTATAATTCCTTTTTACGAGTACAATGAGCCATGGATAAGGATTCGTGAACACGTTCCTCGTTAAACGATTTGCGGCAACTTCTTTGTAGGATTCTTCTTTCTCGGATCTTTTCCACTCGAGAATTCACGGTGATGAGAGCAAAATTAATTCTTTTTTACGTCATCGACGTGCGTGTTCTTCCGCGAATAGTTTTTCTAAAACAATTGATGGCCGCAGAGATGGTGTAGTGGCTCGCGAAACCGTTTAAACACTTTAGAAAAGTTCGTGTGTGCGTTTACATATTGTTTAAACATTTTCAAATGAAATATTCCCTTAAACAAATATTCTCGTCCAAAACGTTTATTAAGCTCACCTCCTATTGTCACTATCAGAACCACCGTCATGTAATCCATCGATCTCATACATTTTCCGACCTCTGAACTCGTTGTTCGAAACAAATGCTGGCCGCGTGTCTGTGCTCTGTTTGACCAGACGCTAACGAACTATGAATTCGTGGACGGGAAAAAAGGGAAAAACAAAGAGGAAAAGGGAGAAAACGAGCCACGATGACGCGTGGTAAACCGAGTTATTCCCTAAAAGTGTAGTTGCTATTTGATGAATTATTCACCGCCCATTGCTCCGCCTGTCGAACCCCTTGGAAACGAAACTACGTTTCGTACGTTCGTTCGTGAGCTTGTGTATCTTTGGTTAGTCGGTTCCAGACGCAACGTCCACTCGCGAGAAATATTCTGAAACAGCGACATCTAATCTTCCTTATTTCATGGCAAACGTGAAATAATTATTAGAATTCCGCGACACACCGGTCAGCGACTCTGCAGAGCATTTGCGGTAATTCTTCTGTGAAATGGACAGACGTCTTAACGGCGTGTGTCGATAGAAATTCGACGAGCCAAAAGAGCGTGGAACTGGACATGCTCGACGACGCGCGAACGATGCGTCAACAGCCATCTGGCCGTTAATGAGGACGCGAGTGAACGTGCTTCTCGCATGCAAACATCACGTGCTTCCTCGTGGACGCGTCCACATCGAGGACACGCCAGTTTACCCTGAGCACAACCTGACGACCTGCATTAATCGCTGTCGTCAATCAGAGAAGGGTCGGCTACCCTGACCGGCGGAATGCGATTAATCTCGATCAGCCCGTCTACCGTGAACGAAGGGAATCGACGGTTCGTCGAAACGCAGAATTGAGTTGGTTTCAGAAACAATCTCGCCCGTACCATGTTTTTGGTAGCATAGACAACACAGTAACAGTGGTTGAACGTGGATTTGAAAGAGGCATAGGATTATCACGATGAATCGAAGGTTTTCCATTCAAATGCTTTTATCGAAATGAAGAAAATGTATTATTAGGACTAACAGTATTAAACTGACTCGAGTAACTAAAAGTATTAAGGTTTCTTAGATGCAAAATGCTACATAAGATGTAATGATTTCAAAAATAAAACACACGAAAAAGTTCGTCGATTATATTTTACATATTTCTTTCGTGCGACTACACAAGTCACAAATATAGAGGAAAGATTCTATAATTTGGACAAAACTACTATTATAATATTGAAATATATATATATACATAATACTTGAAATTCTTCGAATTTCAATATTGTACATTGTAGAAGATATTAGGTTGTCCGAAAAGTTTCTTTCGTTTTATAAGGTGACGATAGATGAACAACAATTTCTGTTTCATATTATTTTATTGAATTAGGTATGATCCATTTCGTTATATTTCTATTATTATGTTCGTGCATAATTCAATAAACTAATATAAAACAAGAAACATTGTGCGTCTATTATTTCCTTATAAAACGAAAGAAACATTTCGGACAACCTAATAGGTGGAGGAGGGAATAACGATTGACAAAAATATTAAACAAATCCTTGAGATCCCCTTTCATAATCACAATATTAAAAATTCACAAAATTCTATAAGATGGATTAATGGATTGGAATGACTATGAAAAGTAGTGTGGATAGGGCGGAAAATGATGCTTACTTCTCCTTCATTTATACTTATCGCTGAATTCAGCGAATGTGGTAATATAAAAAATATAAAACCATTATCATTCCACGATCAAGGAATTTTGCCTTTGTATAATATCTTATGTATTTCGAGAGGAATGTAGACTACGAAGATGAAAGACCAAGGGCGTTTGAAAATCTGGTTAAGTTTTCATGAAAATTTAGGAGCTGCGTGCCACGGAAAAGATATGAAGAAAACGCGATTTTACCATACTTGCTGCAAGTATGCGCGCTGTCTCTATAAGGAACGTGACGAATGAAATAACCGCTATCCAGATTTCTGTTAGTTACAAGTCAACAACAATAGTACAAAACATAATCCAATGACTCGAAGAGACTCTGTAAAAGGATTTATATTTTTAGATTTGTAGACGTTACAGTAGTAGTGATCAAACTTCGTCCGATGAAGGAAAATTCTTGCCGAAATTGGGCTTCTTTGTGACTGTGACTTGTACAGATAAAATAACGTATATAAAATACGTTGAAGATAAGATGGAAGATAACGTAAATTACAACTTGTAGAGGTTGTCATGGCAGAACGAAAGGGAATTATCAAAAGTTTCCGTATTATCGGGATTCAGTTGTACGCGCATATCGAATCATCAAAACAGTCAATTTATCACATTCCATATTCTTCGTAATTCTCTTTTACATATATTGTTTATGTTGAAGGTCACCACTTTTAAGAAAACTCTACATCTGGTCTTTTCAGCTTTCTAAAGCACCGAAGCCATCGACAGCGTATAGACAAAAGACTGGGACGAAGGCAGACCACAAACAGTCGACAGGCGACGTTGGCGGATCTGGACTAGCTCAAATTATTATTTCATTCTTGTACTTTTCATTTCTGTATTTAAAATATATTCTTCTACCTTATAATCTTATCTACGCGTCTCTCTCTTTATACATCTAATAACCTCAACAGTTTATAATATCAGACCAATTGATAACTCTCATTCCAATATAGCCAAGGATCAATGACCATAGTATACAATTAGCTGCCATCGGCGTAGCAGTGCGCGCCGTGGACGCGATCCGACTTTTCAACTTATCGTTACGCTTCTCCATCGTTAAACAGCAGGCTGAATCGCGGGGAATCGAGAAAGTTTCACGATCGGGAATTGACTCGACCCGTTTTTACCCGTGTAACATCGTTCCACGAACTCCGATTCGTTTCTATCGTTGCTCAAATGAGAGAGCTCGAGAGATGGTGCCTGCGGAAGGGAATGGAAGTTGGAGGAACGATCCCGCGCGTGCGAAACCACCGACGAAATGGAACGTTTTATTAGAAGCGTGTCTAGCTCTTGACACAGGCACCAATGGAGCTAGACGGTTCGTCGAGTTTCTCGACATCGGTTTGTAGGCAGACGAAAAGCTGATTAAGATCGATTCGGCAAAATTATCCCTGTAATCTCTTTCGAGAGATTCCAGATTAAGGAGATCGTACTCAAATAGGATTTCAGGGTTTGGAACAAAAGCGATCATCGAGCGGCTGCCTTCTCCCATTCCCCTATTCGAGTGTTCTTCGAGTTTGATTTTCATTAAAATTCACGCGAAAACCGCGATCGAAGGTCTTGTCGCGACTCCATTCTTCTCGTTCTAGCGTTTTCGACGTTACCGTTAACTCGTTCCTCCTAATGTCTTGACGTTTCCCAGATGCTGTTAGGCGTGAATTTCATTTAGAAATCTCTCGTGGCGTGACTAGAGAGCTACGTTAACGTAGAGACTGCAGTGAGCGACGAACATAGTAAAAAATTCGATACATTCAAAGCGCAAAAGCGACGCTGATGATTCTGCCTTGAACACCGGATTCAAGCCTTTGTAACGAAACAAACGAATATGCAAACACGAGCTCCGTGGAATACCAAGTGTTTGTTATTTCTGCCGATTGCATTTCCGGCGAACGCACTGAAACGAAAGTTCAAAGACTGGCGAAAGAAAAAAAACAAATCTCGCGGAAAGGAAGGAAACGAGCTTGGGGTAGGATGGCGAACAATTTTCTGTTCCGAGTTCAGTTATCTTTCGCGTAAAGGAAGTCATTTTTATCCAACATGCGTTGGAATTTAGTTTGTACATTGCTCGAAATAATTGACAGATTAACATCCTCCGATGACAATACATTACGAGAATCGAGCAATGAAAAACTATGCTTAATTGGTGTTTTTTCACATCCACTTACGAGGCATTTACGATTAGCCGAAATAAAAAGCTGAACGTTTTCACGAAAATAATCGGTTCGTAATCCGTTTTTAATGACAGATCCGCTGATACGACGAGACCGACGCGCCGACTGTATAAATCTCGTTAACGTAGCGAAACCGATCGTTGACATCATCGAGTTTGAAAATTTCGTTATTTTCTTCATCCGTGTGTCACGGGTGAAAGGTTATTACCTCCGTCGCGAGGCTCCCGTGTGTTTTTCTACGAAAAATATTTTTGTGATCTCACGACGACGATATTACAAGGCTTCTTTGTATTGGAAACTCTATTCACCTTCAACCGAGTGTCTCGTTTTTATGTTCTTCGTCTACGTTTTATACAGCCACATAGAGCAGGCAAATTAAATTTTTTGGATGCTCCAGAACGATTTATATTCGACAGTCGTCAACTTCTTGTGCTTTTTTCTTTGGATTCCCCGTTGTTATAAGAGGAATGATCGTTGTATAAGTCGTTGTAAAAGTTGCAGATATAAGGTCGTTATTAGGAGGCATTACACATTACACAAGAGCGTAGAAAACTTTTATGAGCAACGTAACAACGAAAGAGTGGAAAGAGAAGAAACCGAGGAAGGCGGGGTTAGTGCTTAAGTCTTTCGTTACGGCTGTCTCTGCTAAAAGGTCGTGGCATGATACGGTTACACGAAACGCGTGTTGTATTATACTTATCACTTGCAGCATGATAATGGTTTTGTTGATTTATGTACTACATTACCTACATAACTGTGTAATTATATATATAAAATAATTTTTCTAACAAAATTTTATTTATACAAGGAGATGCTTTTGAACTTGTAACGTCCTATCTTTTGTTCTTAAGGTCCCTTCTCTTGTTAACCGAAATGGATTTACAGCATATTTTAACAATGATACTTTTATATAAAACTGCATACGATATAATATTTTTTTATCGTTTCTTACAGAAAGTATCTTAGGAAATGATTATGGCAGAATGATTACAAAATTGATATATTCAATTAAGGAACTACTATCCTTAAATCAACTAATATAATTATAATTGTAAAAAATTATAATAGAACGATAATAAACTAAGAGAATTATAACATCAGGTGTAAACACATTCTGTTTCTCAAGATTACATTCAATCGTTAAACCACTTACCACAAAACTTCACCGTAGAAAACATGCTCAAACTCCCAACAACCATCAATCGTAACACCTAGTCAGCGAACCAGCATCACCGCAGCGAACAGGTCTTAAATTATGATACACCCTTTCTGCGTCCGCGGGAGTGTTCTCCATTTAACCGAGTGCCACGATCCATCATTTTCTTCGAGTTTCCTGTTAACAAACGCAAAGAATCAGATCAGCAAATCTTAATCGTTTATTTTCACTTACTTCCTGAAATCGCGAGTATCGTCGATATCCTTATCGGTGATGGTTCGATCGAAGTAAAGCGATTCGTAGGTTGGAATGGTCGGCACTTTGCGCGAAATCGATAGGCTGGTCGCGCGAGTACGCGAGCGAAGCGAGCCTGGGATGAAAAAAAAAACGAACGCTCGACGAGAAACCAAAAAACGATTTAAAAAAGAAACACGGGGAAAAATAGAAGCAAAAAGCAAAAAGTAGAAAAACAACAAAAAAAAAAAAAAAAGAGGAAAGGATAGAAAGGGAGCGGGGAAAAAATATTCTAACTCTAGCCAGCCGTTATCGGGAACCATTGCGTTAGCTGTCTGGATGGCCGCTTTTAATCCGTTAAATGCCATTTCCTTGTACACGTCAGCTGCGGACCAATGAGCTTTGGAGCCACCGAAATGTCCGCCACTCGTGCCGCCATTCACTGCCAGAGACTAGGCATCCTCAAGTGCTCTCTTAGCCTATTCCGTCGGGATTCCATCGGGATTCCTCGTGTGCGTGTATACACAGTACACAGCCACGCGTGTTCTATCCGATCGCCGCGTACTCGATAAACGACACCGGAAGCAAACCGTCTGGCAGACAGATTGCACTGGATTCCGACGTGTGATTCATATCCCGTCCGAGGATCCGGATTCTAGCACCGTTTATCTTTGAACAAGGAAAAAGAGAAGAAAGGAAAGAAATTTTGAGATGTAAAGAGCTTGATATTTTCGCGGGGATCGTTACAGGCGGACCGAGTTATGTTCGTTAAGGGTTGAAAGATTATTTCTTTCTATACTTGTTTGTAATAGTGTTTGATGTTCATAGTCGTTGCATAACAAGCAATGGACTAAATAAGGGTGAGGTTTTACGTCGAAATTTAAAACAAGCGTCACTGTAACTGATACACAGCGGATTATTTTTATGGGTTTGGAATAGTTTTATAAATACCGACGTTTTTGAGCTTCGTTTCATCCGCTAAGGGTTAATAAGCATATCGGGCAAAGTTGCGTCATCGTGTAGCGCATAAAGTAAGACAATCGCATCGCGGCTACATGCGCGCAACGAAAAATAAAATAGGCAAGAGGATGAAGGAAGAAGAAATATGTAGCAAGAGGATGAAGGAAAAAGAAAAATGTAACAAGAGGATGAAGGTAGGAGAAAAATGTAGCAAGAGAAGAAACAAAGAGAAGAGGAAAAAGATAACGTGAGAATTCTCGGGACACGACAAGCCTGGTGAAACCGTGGCCGTCTCCATGGTCGTTGAAGTGTATACGCAACGTATACATAGGTTCGGATAAGTCGCGCATGAAAATTTCAACGGCGACAATCGCGTTCCGCCGGGCAAAGCGACCGGCTACGCTCTCCTGCCCCACGAGTCGATAATGCACACCTCCGTGTGTATCTCATTAAAGTTGGCGGTGTGAAATGCGCGCCAGAGAAGGAAAAAAGGAATCGACGCAAACAGCCGTGAAACGCACCAATGCTGGTCCGATGACGCCGCGTAATCGAACTTTTTTCCTACCTCCGTTCCTTTTCTTTCCCGTCCTTCTCTCGCTGTCTTCTTTTTCTCTTAGTTGTTCATATCGTTGCCGATATTGTTTTGCGCTGTTCTTACGCCAAGAGAGGAAATGGGATTGAAGAAAGGAAAATTCACGATGGAACACGACTGAATGTCTTAATATGCGTATGTTGTTGTTCTTCTCGCAGATGAAGTAGCACAAGGAGAACAAAAATATCTTTTAATACATATAGAAATAACACACACTATTATTTATTGTATATGCAAACAATGGAAACTTTAGTATATCCTTCATAAGGTAATCTGTTATTTTACATACGATGAGTTATCGTAATTAATCGTAAAAAAGGCAAGATACGTAATTGTTGCATAATTTTCTTAGAAAGCATGAGGGAAATTTTTTAATCGACAAAACAACTAACTCTGAGTAATGCAAAAAGTTAATGAGCATCTTCAGATTGAAGATTAATTGAAAGATTTGGTGAGCGACTAAATTTATACAGTAACCCCGTACTATAATAGTAATTAAAAACAAAGTATAAATATACCACATATATGTACTTATTACAAATATACTAAAATATCCTACATATATAAATATACATAAGTATACTTATACCACAATATCGATAAAAGTTAACGTTGGCATTGCCAAAACCACTATGTGTTTCTACTAATTGTAGTAGCAAGAGTTTCTGAAACCCGTCATTTTTTCATGTTTTTCACTGCTAAACTATCTCTCGTCGCAATTTCACGCACGAACAAACGAAAGGAAACGACGTCGTTGAATCAACGAGCCGCAGGAACAAGCGAATACGGAGCATACGACGATGCTGCTCGTCTTGAGTTACGAGGAATCAGACGAAGCCAACAGTATCTAGCCAGCACGATGTATGTGCTATACGTATGTATGTATCTGGTGTTCATTACAGAACGACGAGTGCACTGATTCACCGAAGAGAAACGCGACGTGATAAAGGCACAACGATATAACGGCGGGATAATATTTTCTAGTTTATCCGCGTCCAATACTCCTGCACTGGAAAAAGTTCCGAAGGACGTTCGTAACGTTCGCGTCGGTCGTCTATTGCCCGTCGAGAGATATCGCGATGTCATGGTTTGCCTAGTAAAAAAAAAAAAAAAGGAGGCAAAGGAGATACGAGGTATATGGTGTCTATATAAAGGAACGAAAGGGAAAGAAAGCAGAGGGAGAGACGTTTGAACGACATGTATGAAAATTCGAATGAAATGTAGCTTCCAGATACAACTCGTAAATTTAGACGATACGCCGCGATTCTGACTGGTTTCTGTGAGGCGAACGAGAATGATGTTATGATTCTGATAGCGACGATCTGAATCTTAATTAATGCGATATCGTATCTATAAAGATAAATATATGGACTGATTACATGATTTTGTTTGAATGTGATATATCTTTTACTACTGATCTTTTTGTAGCATTATTAATTAATGGTGATTTTATTTTTAATATTTATTAGGATCCTCTTGTATAATTAAACTAACTATAATATTCTTCGTATCGATTTCTTTATTCTTATTGATAGTATTTTGGTTCGTTAAAAAGATCATTGTTTGATTGGTAAGTTAATAAGATTTAATAAGAAAATTATTATAAACGTCTCATAGAATTTATAATCTTCTTTTCTATACTAAATGTGTAGCGTGATATGGTTATTTGACACGAATCATCGTCATTTTGTCAGTTTGTACAATTTTTTTTTTTTTTTTAACGTAACATATGTATACATGATTTACTACAGATCGTTGTTGTCTGTCAATTTAGATGAATTTGTTCTCGTACATGTGTTTTGACATGAATCTTCGTCGTCTCGTCAATCTGTGTCATTTTGTTTTTGCGTATTGCATGTGTTTCCATGTGTATTTTTAACTATCGTAGCTGACAGCTAACTGACTAATATAATTTAAATATAAATATTACACGAAACACGAATCTGTTGGTATTCGGTAATTGTGATGGATGGTTTATTGAAATATCGAGAAAGTGATAAAGTCTGACCATTAAACATGCATAAAAGAATGTTATGCGGGATATAATGAATAACCTGAAATAGCATAACTTTCAAATATTAAAACGATATTTCCTAATCAATTAATTACTTCGGTTAACAAGTTCAAGTACACTTCTCTTTCATGAAATAAGGATAAACTTTCCTATCAAATTTCCAGTCAAAATTCAATAAATTATACAAGGTAAAAATAATATATGATAAATCCTTAAGATAACTTCTTCCTAACATAGAATTAACCGACATTTGTGCAAGGTCATTCCACTCTAAATGTCACTCTGTTACTGCACACTCTACATTTTAATGCTTCCATATTTCCTTTTTTATTTTCTATTTTATAATCTACATCATAAATTTATCAATGTCAAATGTCAATGTCACCCTTACCAAATATACGTATGTACTTCTAATATATAGTTATAATAATTACAGGTTATGGAAGATCAATGCCGTTCTCAGTTAATATTTATGAAAATTTCAATGTATTCGTATAATGGCAACGTATCAGATGCATAATTATGCTCATCGATACTTGCACGATTCCAAGTAGAAACGTTTCACGCACATGCTATTCGTCAACTTCGATTGATTTCCATATCTAGGTAATTTTAATTTCTTCATTATTTACTTATTAGGTATTTTCTTTATTATTTCAGGCGTTTGATATAAATTCTACCTTAGAATTGTATTATGTATATTATGTAACAAAGATATCTACTACGTTCTTTATAACGTAGTATCATTTTTATTTTCATTTATATGTGCAACACCACAATTAATTATTTAATCAAACGTTTAATCAAAATCAATTTAATCAAACGTTCATGCGCGTGTTTGTAAAGGTCGTCTTCGTCCTGTGTACGGAAAAAGTTTTTAACTTTTCGGGAACCACGGTGAAGCCATTTAATACACAAAGTGTAGTTTTACATCGCAACATCAATCATTTCCTTATAGAAATCGTTTGTTGTTCGGTTTTAGGTAAGCGACAAAGCTCAACGATAGAAAAATTGGGAAAAATAATTATTTTCTACTTATATCTATCGCGGATTTGTTTAATAATTAGAGCCTTGATATGATTAAAATTGAAGGAGATCATAAAATGATCTACAGTTTACATCGAACAAAAATACCTACAGTGTCACGATAAAGTTTTATCACGGGATGTGAAGTTTCTTCTTTCTCTTTCTAGACAAATCTCGCGTTATCTCAAATCATATCTATATAATTAAATAATTAAATATCGATATAATTTTAGGAGAATAAATAGAACCCAAATTAACGCTTTCTTATCAGACTTATAGATGTCGATATCAATGTTTATCATAGAGATTACACTACTTATATTAATAAGCAAAAATGGGTGTCACGATAATGAATATGCGATATCATTTCCAGACTTATCTTTAATTGGATATTGAACGTGCTTAGTTGTTACAATTGCGCCATGATATTACATAGTACAATGCAATAATAAATTTTTTATCGGATTCTCCACGTTACTCTAATAATATGAATAATAATAATATATTATAATAAATTTCGAAAATTAGATTCATAAGATTTCGTAGATTTTTAGCAATTGCATAAACTAGAGCTGTTGAAAGAAAGAGGCGAAAGCTGTTTGAAGGAAACAAACAAACAAACAAATATTTGGAAAAATAAATGAAAGAAATACCGTTGCGTTCTCTCAACTAGGTGACGGTCAGTTAAATTGAAAATTGTTCGGTTGGGTCGCGAACCTTGAACGATATTAACGCTCAAAGTGGAGGGAGTTTAAAGAGTTTAGCTTGCTTGTGATTTGTACGTTCATTTGAAATATTTAGTATAAACGTAAGAGAATATGAAACATAAGTGTTCTATTCTCGAAACGTCTTGTGCTTATATTCTAGATGACTGTTGAACTGTTGGTGCGTCTTGTGCGTACCTGGTCGAAGGTGCGTAGCGTAACGTCCCGTTGGCGACCTCATCCGGTGGTCTATTGTCGAATTCTAATCTGGGGTCGAAGTTTATAACACGTCGTCTGCTATTGAGCGAAACCGTCGAGCGCTTAAAGATGCTAATTATATTGTCGACCTGATCTGAATCGCAAATTTGTATAATGTGCAATGCGAGAAATTCCAATTTCTCAAGAAAATAGCAGACGTGCTATCCGTATCATAAAGTTGGGATAATCTTGTATCTTCAACAAATACAAACCGATATAATACATAAATATATAACGAAGGTGTCAAAATATACATACATATATGATAGGTAGGTAAATATGCCATGGAAATGCAAATTGCAAGTCTAAAGGTGTGTCCTCACTATGTCGATCGGTATTGCCAAAATCGATGAACGTTTCCACTGAAAACACAAAGAACGTGAATCAGTCTGTAAAATAAAATTAAAAATAAAAGCACAAACTCCTTGTGAATCGCTCGGCACGAGGTCGTTGTGCAAGAGAATTTTTAACCAGATTTCATAGGCCATACTAAGAAAGATGAGTTATTCAAACCGCAAATCACAGATTTTCTTAATTAACACGTAACAATCTTATGCAATGTGTTATCAGTATAGATAACACTTGACATTTACTTAAGTGCAATATGCTAATAAAACTAATAAAATAGAGCTTCTCATGAATCTCATTTAACCTCAGAAACGTCAAATAACAGAAGAATGCGCAATGTAATCGTGATATGACCTTTTTTTGCATCCGCATTTGCGTAATTCAACTGAAATATTCAGATAGTCACGGGATGATCATGCAAATTTTGTTCCGTAATTGAAAGCATTTTGCAATGTGAGTACAGACTAATTAATTTTGATATTATCTTCAAGTGTTCGTATTTGATTTTTATTTCTGTTAAGCAACAAGATCTTTAATATCGCAAGAGAAACACAAAAATGTCATATTTGCGTTATCATGGACAAAAGTTCATCTTCTTACTCTAACCTTCAACTAATACCTAGGATTTTTAATAACTTTCTAATGAGCCTCGATAGATTAATGATACCAATAATGTGGCTGCAATAGAATAAGTTGTATTTATTAATAATGGGTGTATTAAAATCACTAGTATGCACCATGAATGACACTTATCGCGTAAAATATCTAGCCTACATGTATAAAAAGATTAGCCAAAATTTGCAACATTTTTATGTCACGTTTTTATGCAACATTATTATTCTTTCCAACATTTATCCGCGTTTAATGTAAAAGTGTTTGATTTTCCGGAGGCGAACCTACCTAGTAGAATATAAGAAAATGAAGCATTCAAGGAACAAATAATCTGATGAAAGCGTAACTGAGATCCAAAGATACTAACTAAAAATAAGAAGTCAATAAAGTCGAACAAATGCAATTGTCTTATCATTATTCAACGTAATATATAAAAAACCGGAAAAGTTAGTGTTTGCGATAATTACAAATAATATTACGATGGTATTAAGATTATAAGCATTAGTGTTAGATTAGAGATAAGAAGGCGATTAGTGCAATAAAGAGCTGTAAAGAAAGCTGAAAGTTCGTCCAAAGCCGAGAGGCACGGACTAAATAAAAATAAATAAAAAATAAATAATATTACGATGGTATTATTGAAGAACAATGATGATGAAATTTCAGTCATGATAGCTGATGGAAAGATTAAAGTGGAAAATTTTCTCTAAAAATGAAGAAAGTTTACGTTAAAAGAACACGATTGGGTTTTTAATGGATCGAAGAACGCAGCATGATTCACTAATAACTGGTGATATCGTGCAAAAAGTGAGATTTTTATGGGATAATGTGGTGACTACGACGAATGTGGTTTGCATGTCTGTAAACGCGAGTGCCGGGTGGTACCGAGATGGAGACACGCGTGAGTCAACAAGGATCGAGGTTATTCTTAATTATGCTACCTGAGCCTGCACGAGATACAACACAGAAAGAATGGTAGTTGGCGACTTGAACACAGCCGAGTCGCCCGATCAACTTGGTAAAGAATCCCATTCGTGACAGGGTGCTCCATAAATCGCTCGCGTGTTCTACTGAAAGCGATTAATATCCCTTGGATGACAGAAGCATCGATGTATGTACGAGATACAATGAAACTTTGAATATTCGAATAACCGCTATCAGAACGTATTATTATTCGAACGATTTACTATATCCGAAGATTCCATCGTTATGTTGGGAGAAACCTAACGCTTGCATAGATGCTACGATGGGAATAACTTACATACATATTTAAGTTGCAATTTCGTAAAACGCTGGAGATATGGTTTAAATACACATAAGTCTCTCTAATCACGTTTACAAACTGTTTCCGTCAAATCATGAAAGTCACGCAGCTGGCAGTGCCATCGTTGGTCTATCACTTTTATTGCAACGACTGATAACTTCACCGATACACGTCTAAGAGAGGGGTTTAGCATTACACGTTCGAAGCAATTTCACGGAGCTTCGTCTGATATTCGACGAATACGCTCATGCAATCACGATGAAAATGCATAATTTCACGAGAACAACAAACGACATTCCCCTAATCTTTATTACTTTCCTATATATGAAGGATATTATAGGGAGATTATAAAATCAACGGTGTTAAGCTTTATTTATACCGTAATGTTTGAAGAAAGAATTTGTAGAAAGATGCAAAGCTATAAATCAAAATTATATGCAGAATTGATAATTAGCAAAATTTAGCAAGTCATAATAATGAGTTTCAAGACTGTCCTGAAGAGGTAGATTGCAACATCAACGAAACGTTGGGCAAATATTCAGCTCCAAAGGATGAACATAATTTCATTATTTTGGGTAAGCATTTCTTACTTTATATTTGTATAAACTTTTCGATTCTATTTTTCATTATTCTATGTTCATTACGAAGGTATTCGATGAACACAATTTTAATTGTACAATTTGTTTCATAAATTCAAAGACTATAGACCTAAAATCTCAAATATACTGTCTTGTTAACTCGTTCATTTTTTTTATCACTGTAGAAATTTCCGCTTATCGTGTGAAATTTATACCGCGACAAGCGATCAGTCGTTCCTCAGACAGGATTTTCGCAAGAACAGCGACAGCAACATCGCGTGAAGCGTCGAACTCGTAGGATTTACCGTTTTCCATAGCTCAGGATGTATGCGTGGTGTGTGCGGACACGCTTCACGGTATACGCGTAACCGAGCAATTTCTTCGACGAGATGGAAGAGATCGATGCTACTTTGGCAAGCCATCAGAGCATTGCGCGATCGTGCAAGACGAGCTCGACGATCCGTTGCATATGTCGCGGCTATATACGCAAACTCCTCGCGGAATCCGGCTAGCTGTCTAACGACGCCGTCGAGCCAGAAGCAGTCCGTATCAGCTGCAATTCGCTGGTAAATGTTTGTCTTTCGAGGATTCGTTTCTCTTGCTCGAACACGAATACATTCGCGCTTCGATTCTTCACGGAAATCGCTCCGATTGACACGTTCGTTCGCATCAATTCGTACAACTAATTGAATTCCTAAAATTCCAAAATTTCATTCTATTTGTTACAAAATTCGATATGATACGCCGTGTTTATAGTTTAGACAATTTAATCATCGTTGTTCGAGACACTAGACCGAGCTCTGCGAGAGATATAGCAGTAAAGATTATTTGCTACCTGCTGCTGAATGATAAGCTGACATGTATTTGCTAGTGAAATAGTAGCTAGTATAATAAAAGGGGCTACTAAATATAATTAGCCCGTGAGATGAAGGATAACGAGGATCACTTGCAAGTATACAGGATTCTGATATTTATTAGACAGCGGATTGTGTTACAAATCTGAATGTGGGTGGTGCGAATGTTTCTGAGTTGATAACGGGTTAAGTATCGCGAGATTAGTGAAAAATTATTGATACAAAATTACTAACTGAAAACTACTGGAGATAAGGCTCTTATAGTCCCTCATACGATAGTTGTTAACGTAGGAGAAACACATGGATTTGTCGATTATACAGTTTGAGCTTGTGGTCAGTTCAATATGATTGGTAAAACCTCTCCTGCAGGTGGCTATCCCCACGTTACCATTCCTCGAGGATCCGGAGCGACTCGAAAAGAGCCGCCTAAAAATTTCGCTGGTTTTTGCCAGCGATCATAGCACGCGACGAACTCTTATGAAACTAATATCAATACATGCTGGGTGTTTTATGGTTTCATAAGGGCTATTGGTGTTAGGAAAATCAGAATTCCTTAGGTTTATAAACGTATGAAGATATAAATAAATAAAAGAGATAAAAACATAAATCCAGAACATGGGATGAGCATAAGGAGAAATTCTGACTTGGTATCTAAAATTTTGCATATGATAAAACGTGCAGGTTTTTTTCGACAAGGTTTTCTTTTAAGTATTTTCGAGGTTATATGTACTTATAAAACAAAGTTGTCATCCAATAGATAATAGAAAATAGAAAGATTGGACTTCGTACGCATAAAAAGTAATGTATGGCTTTATGAATAATACATTTGAATAATAACTATATTCATGAATCTATTTAACTGGCATTTAATTTTAACTGCTTTTATATTGATAAAATAATTACTACTCAACTGTTGCGTTCTTATCATTTTCTTCGATTACAACGAATGTTACAATGTAACATTTTTATTCTAATTGACAACTCATACTTTGTAGAATTCTACAATAAATGCGTTCGTATTACGCAAATGTTCAAAAGTTAAAATTGTATGTAATCGGATATAGATCGTATTTCAGCTTTAAAATGGTATACGATGATACACACATAAAGATTAAAAAATAATGATTTTGTATATGTATGTACAATGTATATCTTTGAAGATGAGAAATTTTGTTCCTTCATGAGAGAGGAGGAAAAGATGTTTAATGACGTTTGTCACGCAAACACTGTCTCATAACTCACGATGTTTCTAATATCCCATGTTTGTTACATCACCAATAAGACAAAAGAATTATTCAATCAGAACTCGCCCTTTCAATTTCATCGATTCAGAAACAATCAAAACGAATCACTGTAAGGAAACGATATAAAAGAACGTCTTAGCTAAACGAGCTTAAATCTCCAAACTCTGCATCCAACGATACATAGAATCATCGTAAGTTCAATTTCTAGTCGACAACGATCTTCGAGCGGTTAACGATTTTCACCGAATCCCGATAGTGAAAATTGTCTGGAAATTCCCTAGAAACTTACTAGACGATTCCCGATCGTTTCGCTTAAAAAGAATCCAATTTTGGTGTTCCCGCGTGAAAAGCTGTCCAGGTTTCTCGATCTCTTTCGCGAACTTGCAAGAAAATTGAATTCCAGGCTACGATCGTTCGAGCAATTATCGGTGATTTAACCGGAGGCGAGCAACGTGCCCACGGGGGCGGTTAAGAAACTTGACAAACCTGGACGCAGAAAATCGTTTCGCCTCGTGTTACGTTGCGATAGACCGTCCTGGGATTTTACACTTTCCCGGTCGCGGAGAAACGAAACCGCCAACCTGCGGCCTCGTGACGGGCAGCTATTTGTCGTTGATAGATGTTTTTCCTCCGGTACGGTCCGCTGCCCGCCACCAGATCCGCTTCTCTTACTTTCAAACGAATTTCACTGCGTCAAACGACAGAGAATAGTCTCATTGCGATCATTCGTATATGGTTATCTATTTCTTCTTTCATACGGGTCATAACATTGAAATTTTATGTCATTAATATTTTAAATCATTTTTTTCTTACTACAGAATTTTTATTTGTACCTTAGATTTATGCAATGGATCTTTCTTCTGTGATAATAGATGATATAGTAAAGTAATAACTTATTTTACTTACATTATGTTAAAGTGTCGCGTTTATGGTTTCTCATGAGTAAAAGCTTCATCGTTGGCCTTTTCCTGTATTGACATTGATTTTACAATATTTGTGCATTTCCCTCATTGTTTTATTATCCTTATAAACGCTGAACAGTCGCCATTTACAAATAATCTAATCTTCAAAATCTCGTTTATGATAAAAGTCAATGTGTGTAGTGAACGTGCATTAAAGCCTGTTGCATATGAAACTTTGCATTTGGATTTATGATAACAATATAACACTAGTCTGTGTCATCATCTTAATATCGTAAACTGATAATAGCAAGCAACTGTATATTTTTAATAAACTTTCTCGTGACGTTTATTATTTGCTGATTTGATCTTTTTATGTAACAAGTGATTTCTGTCATTTTCACTTGATCGATGAAGTGTTTTTTTATCATGATATTTAGCATACTTCTTCATGCTCTTAAATCGTATTCTACTTTCTATAGGAAAAGGGATGGGGGAGACTAGAGGCAGCAAAATGCTTACATATTTTACGATTACTTTTGGAAATAGCCATATGTATATCAGTATTATCGATTGGAAAACAATTTTTTACAAATCCTTGAATTTTCGTGTTCTATCGATTTGTATACACATAAATTTTGCAAATGGTGAACCATGCATAAATTGTTTAAGATATGAAATATCGATAAATATGTCGTACAATATATAATATACTAAATAAACATTCTATGAAAACCCGCAATTTAATTATCACTGCTAAGATTTAGATGATATGCATCATATAATGCAATAAAATATAGACGTCAAAACAACAAATCCATTGCGCAAACATATGTTGTCATTACTCATAATAATAGTTAACTGTACTAGCGATATAAGACAGTAATTCAACGATGACGGATACCATTTTAAAATTATAATGTATACCGATATCGTATCATCATTACATAGATTATGTAAAATGACGCTAACTTGGAGACGTCCCTTTTAGTAGACCTATAACCAGGACCTGCTTCAGTTCGTCTCGACACGAGGAATATGAAGCATCACCTCTCTAGTTTGTTGTTCGTTCTGTGCGTCTTGTACATCGCGGAGCAGTCGGAATGTTACAAGATTCTAGCCATCGTTCCGACACCATCTTACAGTCATCAAATACCGTACCGACGATTATGGCTGGAACTACACAAACGAGGTCACGAAGTTGTACTAGTCACGGCGGATCCTATACCAAACATCAAATCACCGAATTTTACGCAAATCGATATTAGCCAATCTTACGGATCCATAAGGAGTTTAGATTTTGTTCAAATGCGATTTGAGGGAAAACGCTGGTTGCATATTGTGGAAGAAGAAATGTTGGCTATAGTCGAAGTTTTTGCGGAAACGGTGCTCAATGCTACAGAACTGCGGAAGATGTATGCTGCAGACAGCAACGCAACGTTCGATGTCTATTTGACGGAATTCCTCTTCGCGCCCGCCACTTACGCTTTCGCACATCGATTCAATGTTCCTATAATAGGTACGCCTCTAATATTTGTTTTTATTTCGTTTTGAAAGTTACGAATATATATATATAGTGTAAAGTACATGGCACGTGCGTCCTAATGCTTTCTGACGTAGAATGTTCCGAAGAATCAACAAGTGTAAAGAGTCCTCCAAACGACCTTTATGTGTCTTCTGATATTTGATGTAATTAAAAAGAAAAGGGATTTCGAATGTGATTCATTTAGAAAATAACATTATGAATCCAAAAAAACGTATATACATATTATTTTATACAAAATATAGTGTCCTAGAACTAAACGTTCAGCATTCTCAAAAATATGGTTACCGAATAAAGTTCCACTTTTCCAAATCAATCGAATTGAACTCATTATCATATCATGGTTAGATCGCGAACGTCTACGCATTTATTATAAATTTGAAGATGCAAAAATATACATTTGCATGTTACCAAAGTAAACTATTTGTTGAAATATTTAGTATCTCAAAAGAAATTATATTTAAGGTTACTTCTATTGTTAGTTTCTTGTAGATTAATAGATTAAGATCACCTCTAATTACGTTTTGCATGACCGTAGGGTTAAGTTCATTAGGGATACTTGCCATTAACGAACACGCTCTTGGTGGATTGGTTCTCCCTTCTCACGAGTACACCTGGGAAATGGAAGACAACACGGGTACGAATCTGCCGTTCTTCAAGAGACTGTACAATTTCATCAACATGTGGCGTAGCTTATACTACGTCTACCACGAGATCTTTCCTCAGCAACAGAAATTGGCCGAAAAATATTTTGGGCCTCTGCCACCAATGCTAGACGTATTGAAGAACGTTAGCATGCTTTTCATCAATCAGGCCGACGTTATGGCACCGGCTCGACCGAAACTTGCGAACGTAATCACATTTACATCCTCCCACATAGAAAAAAAGCAGAAACCTCTGCCTAAGGTAAGTTTTATACAATGGCATAAAGTGATTTATTTATTTCTTAAATACGGATTTATCTGGCACAAATACAATTTTATTACTCGTATGTTTAGTAAAATTATAAATTGTATAGGAAGGGTAACAGCAAAACAGTAGCATGAAACGATATGACGAACTGGGTAAGATGCATTAGAAGGCTCTAGTTCTTCTCACTATTGTTGATGTCTTTTACTTGTTAATTAATTCATAGATTCTTCTAAACCTAATTACAAGACTCCTGAATAACAACAGAACTAGCTTCCTCTTAGTTATTATTTTTAATGCAAAATCTACTCTTTTACACACACGTGTCTTTCATCAGTTCTATTTCGTCACAGGACTTACAAGCATTTCTGGATGGCGCAACAAATGGGTTCATCTACTTTAGTCTTGGTAGTAACGCAAGAAGTGCAAGTTTACCACCGGAGATCCGACGTATGTTCTGCGATGTGTTCACCAAGTTACCTTATAGAGTTGTCTGGAAATTCGAGGAGGATTTTCCCGGCAAACCTGATAATGTTTACATCGGAAAATGGCTACCACAACAAACCATTCTCGGTATGATTTTATTCTCAATAAAATATTTATACATCGCAGATACTATTTCCCGATGAAAAATGATCTAACGAATCATATTAATTCGCAGCTCATCCGAACATTAAATTGTTCATTTACCAAGGAGGCCTGCAGAGCAGCGAGGAGACCGTCCACTACGGAGTACCAGTTCTTGGTTTCGCAATTTTGGCCGATCAAGATTATCAAGTAGCCAGAATGGAAGCTCTGGGCATTGGAAAATATTTGGAAATTACAACCCTTAAGAAAGATGAACTTGAAAATGCTATTACAGAGCTTATAACTAACAAAAAGTAAGTATAAACTGACTTCCTGTGATATTGTGCTATTCTTAAGAGTTTAACACTAGAACTACCTAATCTATGAAAATGACGGACGAGTTTCCGAGTATACGTTTTTGCAATCACACGATCCTTTTGGAAAAATTTATTTGGACCCCGACTAATCAGAATTTTTGGAATAAAGTTTTCTGTGTTCTAAAGTATTATTACTATAAGTTGGTCGAGATTGTAGATTCATCTGAATAAAGATAGGAAATCAATCAAGTCATTTCCATATTGAAAAGTATTCAAAATTGAAAAAGAATTAGTGGAATGAAATTTCTAAATCCTTTTACCTACTAGATTATTCTAGTAAATGATATTGGTCGATGATAATGAGCTATTGTGATTCGGTTGAACTTACTATGTTTACTTTCAGGTACAAAGAAAGGATACATTACATCCGAAATGTGGTTCAGGATACACCGTACGATCCGGTAGAGAATCTCGCTTGGTGGACAGAGTACGTGATACGAACGAAAGGCGCCCCTCATCTTCACAGTAGTCTAGCTTTTCAGCCTTGGTATCAACGCTGCGATATGGACATTGTAGTGTTCTTAACGATCGCAATTTTCTTGATCGCTTCTACTACCTTTCTTTTAATTGCCAAGATTGTCGTCTACGTTCATAAGATAACCAAATCAACTGAAAAGCAAAAAATAAGCTAAGTATTTATGGTAGAATTAATGAAAGAGAAGTACCTATAGCGCAATTCAGTCCAAGTGACGCAAGTGTTTAGCATCTCATTTCAACGAATGAATTTTATCTAGTTTCGTTAAAATTAAATGATCATCCCGCGGTTTATAATTGGCCAGTTTCCCTCATCAGAAGACTAACGATTCTGGCACGGAAAAACTTTCAAATATAAGAAAGATTTGATTAACATTAAAATCTCATTTATACATTGTTGATCTCATGATTGAGATTGTTTGTGGAATCCTCAAGTTTATTCTAAATTGTTATCATCGATTAGGAGAAATTACATTGAAAACATAGGTGTGTCAAGGTAAAGTATTGATATGTATAGATGTGTGTATAGATAGGTTTGTTGCGTTCTTGACGTTATTTCGTTTGTTTACCAATTTATTGTTTTTAACTGTAACGCGTCTTCTGTTATCGAGAACGAAAACGAAATACTTCAAACCTTATATTATAAGGGATCAATCAGTATTGCTGGCAATATGTTAATCGTGTGATCAAATAGTACTTGTTATTCGCGAACATGTCGCAATTTGGCCAATAAAAGTGTCCGTATCCTGCTCCGTTAAGCGAAACAAAATGTTGATGATGATTGATATTGTAATTTTAAAAAATCGAAGGCGTCACGTCGTTATTGGAAGTAAATCCTTTTTAATTGATACAAAATTATGTAGAAAAATCGCAAAGCCAAAGATAAATAGAATAATAATTAAAGTACATCTATTTAGGAAAACAATAATCTTTACAAACCCTAATAAATATCATAATTTTTATACCAGCAAGTGATTCTTGCCATAATTTACCTTACGAGCTTGTTGAGGATTTTGGATCTTTGAAGCCGAAATAATGTTATGGAAACACAAAATTTACACCTTTAATTAATGTTTGAATAATTATATATTTACTTAATGGATGATCTCTATTATATTTATCGATACATAACTGTACGCGTCTCAGCACTTTCTTCTATACCCAATATTAACCGACTGTCCTTCCAGATGCTTCTAAGGACTGAACTGTTTACTTTCATCTGTCTTCGAGACGTCGCGCATACACACACTTCTACACACTGATACTCGCATACAAGTATTCTTACTGCGCGTTTAACTTAGTCTAGCACAGAAAATTATACATATCTCAACAGAGCTAATTATTGTAGTAGCCCTTTACTTCCTGCCAAATAATCAGGCTACTTAACCTTAGAATTATACTTATCAGACTTTTCATTTAGTGACAGATGATCTTTGTCAAGCAGTTTATTTTACTGGCAAATACTTGTCAGTTTGCCGTTCAGATGGCAAATAATCTTTGATGTTATATCTCTCTAGCCTGGTATTTCGAACAATTTCTCTTATAATAACAAAAGATATGTACCTGAAAAGAATTTTGTAGTATTGTTACAAGTATTTAGCAAAGCTTCGAACGATTTATATTCACATGATATCTTCATACCCTATTCATAAAACATTGATAAAGTATCGTTATGAAAAATATAGAAGCAAAATTCCAATCGTTAATTAAAATATTGTTCATATTTAATTTTTGCGTATTAAAATTAATATGAATAGAAATATTCTCAGAAAGAGAAATGATCCGTTATGTTCGGTTATCAGCGTTTATGATAAAAGCGAACGTGCATTAAAGCCTGTTGCATACGAAGCTTTGCATTTGGATTTATAACAACACTATAACAGTAGTTTGCGTCGTCGATCCAATAGCGTAAACTGCTAATAGAATACAACTGTATATTTCTAATAAACTTTCTCATGATGTTTATTATTTGCTGATTTGATCCTTTTATGTAACAAGTGATTTCTGTCATTGCCACTTGATCGATAAAATGGCATTAAATACTAGAATACGAGTGTGTTATGTGATTGCAATATAGTGGCGCACAGTTGCATTACATGACATTGTGATAAAGATTCTATACCTGCTATTGATATTTTATGTCGCTATTGCGTTTGTATCTTATACAAGCATTTTTTATCATGATAATCTTCATACTTTCTCATGTTTCTGAATCGTGTTCTAGTTTTCATACGAAAAGTGAGTAATAAATGGCGGAGGCTATAGCCAGAAAAATGCTTACATTTCTTACGACTACTTTTGGAAATAGTCATATACATATTCGTATTATCGATTGTAAACGATACTTTACAAATCCCTTAATTTCTGCTTTTTATCATTATATATTGTCGAAGGTAACCACTTTTAAGAAAACTCTACATCTGGTCTTTTTAACTTTCTGAAGCACCGAAGCCATCGACAGCGTATAGACAAAAGACTGCGATGAAGACAGACCATAAACAGTCCGAAAGACGACGTTGACTTCGGGTTTTTCAGTTATAGAGTAACACTGCTAGCGTGCGGATCTGGACCAGCTCAAATTATTATTTCATTCTTGTACTTTTCACTTCTGTATTTAAAATATATTTTTCTACCTTATAATTTATCCACGCGTCTCTCTCTTTATACATCTAATAACCTTAACATATATAAACACAAATTTTACAAATGGTGAATCATGCCTTAAATCGTTTCAGACATGAAATATCGATAAATATATCGTATAATATATAATATACTAAATAAATATTCTATAAATGCTCGCAATTTAATAATCACTGTCGATATCTATATGATAAAATTCATATGAAACAGTAAGATATACGCCAAAACGACATATCCATCGCGCACACATACATTGTCACTACACATAATACTTAACAGTAATGGTGGTATGGATGGTAATTTAGCGATAACGGATACTATTTTAAAATCACAACATATACCGATATCGTATCATCATTACATAGATTATGCAAATTAACGATAACTTGGAGACATCCTTTTTAGTAGACCTACAACCAGGACCTGCTTCAGTTCGTCTCGACACGAGGAATATGAAGCACCACCTGTCTAGTCTGTTGTTCGTTCTGTGCGTCTTGTACACCGCGAAGCAGTCGGAATGTTACAAGATTCTAGCCATCGTTCCCTCGCCATCCTACAGTCATCAAATACCGTACCGACGATTATGGCTGGAACTACACAAACGGGGTCACGAAGTTGTGCTAGCCACGGCAAATCCTATACCAAATATCAATTCACCGAATTTCACGCAAATCGATATTAGCCAATCTTACAGAATCATAAAGAGTTTAGATTTTGTTCAAATGCGATTTGAGGGAAAACGTTGGTTGGATATTGTGAAAGAAAAAATGTTGCCTATAGTCGAAGTTTTCGCGGAAATGGTGCTCAATTCTACAGAAATACGGAAGCTGTATGCTCCAGAGAGCAACGCAACGTTCGATATCTATTTGGCGGAATTCCTCTTCGCGCCCGCCACTTACGCTTTCGCACATCGATTCAATGTTCCTATAATAGGTATGACTTTAACAATTGTATTTATATTTATTAGCTTTGTTACTTTTATTTCGTTCTGAAAATCAGGAATATATAGGGTGAAGCACGTAACACGTACAGTCTAATATCTTTCGACGTAGAATATTCGGATGAATCGACATATGTAAAACTAGCTCCAAACGGCCTTCGTATGTCTTCTTGCTCGTACAAAAGAACTAATCATGTCGAATCATGTTTCCGAAACCATGCAAGTTCTACCTAGAATATTCTTTATTGAGAATGAACTGGTTTTGGTTACATGGTAATAATTTTAATAAAAAATCATGCATTAAGAGTATAATAAAACTAAAGTACAGTACAAAATGAGTATCATTCGAATGATTACGAACGTTATTGTATGCAACCTACTATTTCAATTGAACTTGGCATATACACACATAGATTTTCTATGAAAAACCATCTCTAAATGGTTGAAATCCCAAACACACATTCGTGATATTAAGCGTTGTCCATCTAAGAGCAGAACACTAGAGCGACACCGAGACAGCATCGATCTATTCGCAACTATGACTCATTTTACAAAAGAACCGAAATTTACTAGAAAAGAAACGACTACAATAGTATCGTCACCTACTCGATGAGCAGGAAGATGATAGAAAAAAGGAAGAGAAGGTATTGGGTACGTCGAAGCTTGAAATCAAGAAAGAACGAAAGTGAATTACATAAACAATTTTCAAACAACAAATTTCAAAAACAGCTAGTTAGGAACGAATAAAAATACCATCAATACATTCCAATGTCAACGACCCAATGTTAGATACTATTTGGAAAAAATAGAAAATGTTATACGGAAACGAAATACAAAATATATAGAAGCAATAACACCCACAGAAAAACTGACAGAATGTTTAATGTAAACGCAGGACCGTAAAATTTCATATACAATGTTTATAATTATGTATAAAACAATTAAATGTATAGAATTAAATCAACTGAACTAACTGTAACAACTGAAACCACTTGAATTAATAATTTGGAAAATTGAAATAATTAGACTACGTACGTAAAACATTTTAGTTATTCTCAAGGTGATCGGGAGGAATATCGATGTTGTGCTCTTGTCGTTAAGTGCTTCAATGGATATATTTCGATAAGAATACATGTAAATGAGGTGGATATATCGGTGGCTATTTAATGCAATTCAGACGTTGCATTGTTACGAAGGCGACGGCCTTCCACCGTACGAGCCTCATGTTTATAGAAAATCCCATTCTAATTAGTTAACCGTGTCATCCCTTACCCAAAAATTTCTGTAGTTGTGAACTTACAATTTAATGGTGAAAAGAAATCTATTTCAATTACGCCAGTTTTAGTAAATGTATGATACAAGTTAGTTTAAAAAAAAATGAAATTATGTGTAAAAAAATGAAGAATATCTAAATAGTGAAACTATAATATTATTAGCGAATTATTAATTTTTTCCGGCTATTAAATTAGCGTGCAATAAATCAATCAGATTCGTAACAATTTGGATAGCACAATTTCTTTATAGATCTCCTATATTTTAACACGTGATTCTGTTTCAATTAAAAACCAAGCATATCATATATTCCACACATAGTTAAAAGAATTAAAATTATCCTACATAAAATTAACATCTCTCTATTGATTTTTAATTTAATCATTATAGAAATGTTTAGATAAGCATTGATTAGATTCATAGATTAAGATCAATCATCATTACATTTTGCATGCTGACCGTAGGGTTAAGTTCAGTAGGGATGCTTTCCATTAACGAACACGCTCTTGGTGGATTGATTCTCCCTTCTCACGAGTACACGTGGGAAATGGAAGACAACACGGGTACGAATCTGTCGTTCTTCAAGAGAGTGTGCAATTTCGTCAACATGTGGTATAACATACACTACTACTACTACAAGCTCATTCCTCAGCAACAGAAATTGGCCGAGAAATATTTTGGGCCTTTACCACCAATGCTAGACATATTGAAGAACGTCAGCTTGCTTTTCATCAATCAGGCCGACGTTATGATAGCAGCTCGACCGAAACTTGCGAACATAATCACGTATACATCCTCCCACATAGAAAAGAAGCTGACTCCCCTGCCTAAGGTAAGGTTTATACAATGGCATAAAGTGATTTATTTATTTCTTAAATACGGATTTATCTGGCACAAATACAATTTTATTACTTGTATGTTTAGTAAAATTATAAATTGCATAGGAAGGGTGATGGCAAAATTGTAATTTGATACTGAACGATAACTTGGATGAATTGCATGGGGGGGTTCTACTACCTCTAGAATTATCGATGATTTTTAACTGTTAATTAAATTATAAATTCTTCTAAACAAGCATTACAAAGCTCCTGAATAATAATATTACTAATTTCTTTACAGCTATTATTTTTAGCGTAACACGATTTTTACACACACGTGTCTTTCATCAGGATGTTCTATTTTGTCACAGGACTTACAAGCATTTCTGGATGGCGCAACAAATGGGTTCATCTACTTTAGTCTTGGTAGTAACGCAAGAAGTGCAAGTTTACCACTGGAGATCCGACGCGTGTTCTGCGATGTGTTCGCCAAGTTACCTTATAGAGTTGTCTGGAAATTCGAGGAGGATTTTCCCGGGAAACCTGATAATGTTTACGTCGGAAAATGGCTCCCACAACAAACCATTCTCGGTATGATCTTATTCTCAATAAAATATTTATACATCGCAGATACAATTCCACGACGAAAAAAGGTCTAACGAATCATACCAATCCGCAGCTCATCCGAACATTAAATTGTTCATTTATCAAGGAGGCCTGCAGAGCAGCGAGGAGTCCGTACACTACGGGGTACCAGTTCTTGGTTTCGCGATCTTCGCCGATCAAGATTATCAAGTAGCCAGAATGGAAGCTCTGGGCATTGGAAAGCGTTTGGAAATAACAACGCTTAAGAAAGATGAACTTGAAAATGCTATTACAGAGCTTATAACTAACAAAAAGTAAGCATAATCTGACTTCCTGTAATTGTGCTATTTTTGAGAGTTTAGCACTAGAACTACCAAGTCTGCAAATATGACTAACGGCTTTCAAAGTATTGGTTTCTCTAATTACACGAGGCATGCGGGTCCTTCGGGAAAAATTTATTTGTCTTCTATTGAAATGGAAATATACTCAGAAATACTGTATGCCTATTTTATTACACCGATTTTCGTAACCACTTTAATGATAATTATTTATGCGTTACTCAGTTGCCTTTCCGACTGATCAGAATTTTTGGAATAAAGTTGTCTGTGTTCTAAAGTATTATTACTATAAGTTGGTCGAGATTGTAGATTCGTCTGAATAATGAAAGGAAAGCAATCAAGTCATTTCCATATTGAAAAGTATTCAAAATTGAAAAAGAACTAGTAGAATGAAATTTTTAAATCCTTTTGCCTACTAGATTATTCTAGTAAATCTTTCAATGATATTGGTCGATGATAATGTACCAGGTGATGTAATTTTCGATTAAACCTAGTATGCTTGTTTTCAGGTACAAAGAAAGGTTACATTACATCCGAAATGTCGTTCAGGATACACCGTACGATGCGGTAGAGAATCTCGCTTGGTGGACAGAGTACGTGATACGAACGAAAGGCGCCCCTCATCTTCGCAGTAGTCTTGCTTTTCAGCCTTGGTATCAACGTTGCGATATGGACATTGTAGTGTTCTTAACGATCGTAATTTTCTTGATCGCTTCTACTATCTTTCATTTAATTGTCAAGATTGTCGTCTACGTTCATAAGAAAATCAAATCAACTGAAAAGCAAAAAATAAGCTAAGTATTTATGGTACAATTAATCAATGAGAAGTACCTATAACGCAATTCAGTCCAAGTGACGCAAGTGTTTAGCATCTCATTTCGACGAATGAATTTTACCTAGTTTCGTTAAGGAAATAATCATCCCGGGTTTTATTATTGACGAGTTACTCTGATCACAAGACTGACGATTCTGGCACGAAAAATCTTTCAAATATGAAAAAAGGTTCGAATAAAATTGAAATCCTATTTCTGCATTGTTAATCCCTTGATTGAGATTTTTTAGGGGAGTGTCAAGTTTATTCCAAATTATTATCAATCGATGATAACATTGCTTTTCGCTTAGTGAATGAGACAGCGCAAGCAGAAATTACATTGAAACCATAGGTATGTCAAAGTATGGGGTGTCAAAGTATCGATATATATAAAAATCGAATGCGTCATGTAGTTATTCGAAATAAATTCTTTATATTATAGTATATCTTTATATTGAGCACATTTTATAGCAAACATTTCTGTTACGCACAAATATACTGCACGTTTCATTATATATGAAATTTTAACGATTATTATGTATTTCTAATAAATATCATAATTTTTATACCAGCAAGTGATTCTTGCCATAATTTACCTTACGAGCCAATTATTATAGTAGCCTTTTATTTCCTACCAAATAATTGGACTACTTAACCTTACGATTATTCTTATCAGATATTTCATTTAGTGGCAAATGATCTTTGCCAAGCACTTTATTTTACTGGCAAATACTTGTCAGCTTGTCGTTCAGATGGCAAATAATCGTTATATCTCTCTAGCCTGGTATTTGGAACAGTTACTCTTATAATAACAAAAGATATATACCTGAAAAGAATTTTGTAGTATTGTTACAAGTACTCAGCAAAGCTTCGAAAGATTTGTATTCACATATCTTTGTACCCTATTCATAAAACACATTGATAAATTTTTTTTATTATTATATAATTTGTACTTTACAATTTGTCCAGCTGGACATTTGGTAAATTTTTCTAACTTAGTTGCTAAATAATATGTGGATGGCTACCCCCCGCGAGTTTTCCATCTTCGAGTACTGATAAAGTATAGTTATAAACAATATAAATAAATATTGATAAATATTTCGTACAATATATAATATACTAAACAAATATAATATACAAATCTGTAAACCGACAATTTTTCTTAAGATTTATATGGTATCCTTGATATGATATATTAAGATATAGACGCCAAAACAATATATTTATTCCCCAACATATATTGTCATTACACATAGCAATAGTTAAAAGTACTAGCGATATGAGACGGTAATTCAGTGATAATGGGTGCTATTTTAAAATTATAATGTATACCGATATCGCACCATCAGTGTATAAATTGTGTCAGTGTAAAATGACGCTAACTTGGAGACGTCCCTTTTAGTAGACCTATAAGCAGGACCTGCTTCAGTTCGTCTCGACACGAGGAGGATGAAGCATCACCTCTCTAGTCTGTTGCTCGTTCTGTGCGTCTTGTACATCGCGAAACAGTCGGCATGTTACAAGATTCTAGCCATCGTTTTGTCATCATCCTACAGTCATCAAATACCGTACCGACGATTATGGCTGGAACTACACAAACGAGGCCACGAAGTTGTGCTAGCCACATGGCATCCTATACCAAATATTAAATCACCGAATTTTACGCAAATCGATATTAGCCAATATTACGGAAACATAAAGAGGTTAGATTTTGTTCAAATGCGATTTGAGGGAAAACGCTGGCTGGATATTGTGGGAGAAGAAATGTTGCCTGTAACCGAAGTTTTTGCGGAAAAGTTGCTCAATTCTACAGAACTACGGAAGCTGTATGCTCCAGAGAGCAACGCAACGTTCGATGTCTTCCTGACGGAATTCCTCTGCACGCCCTCCACCTACGCTTTCGCACATCGATTCAATGTTCCTATGATAGGTATGACTTTAACAATTATATTTATATTTATTAGCTTCGTTACCTTTATTTCGTTCTGAAAATCAGGAATATATAGGGTGGAGCATGTAGCACTCGATATTTTTGCACTCAAATACTTTTCGACGTAGGATGTTCCGAAGAATTGACAAATATAGCTCCAGACGACCTTCATACGTCTTCTACGCATGATCATTCTTAATTGAAATTGAACTGTTTTTGATTACATGGTAATAGTTTTAATGAAAGATCATGCATTAAGAGTATGATAGAAATAAAGTATAGTACAAAATGTCTATTATTCGAATGATCACGGGTGCTACTGTATACAACCTGCCATTTCAACTGGATTTGGCAAACACACGCATACATTTTGCATAAGAGAATGAACAGCTTGTAATAGAACACGTTAAAAAACATACTTCTAAACGATCTTTAAACTTCGGGCACACGTTCGCAATATTAAGCGTTGTCCATCTAACAGCACAATGCCCAAGCGGCACCGAACCAGCATCCAAATATTCGAAACTATCGCTCATTTTACAAAAGTATCGAAAGTTTCTATTAAAGAAGAGAAAGTACTGAGTACATAGAAACTTGAAAACAAAAAAGAAAGACAGTGTATTTCATAAACTACAGATATAAACAACTAGTTAAGAACGAATAAAGATACCATCAATACATTCCAATGTCAACGATCCAATGTCAAAAACTATTAAGAAAAATAAAAAATTTTATACAGAAACGAAATACAAATATTATAGGACGCTCATAGAAAAACAGACAGACTGCTTAACGTAAATGCAGGACCATAAAATTTTATATACAATATTTATAATTATATATAAAACAATTAAATGTGTAACATTAAAACAACTGAACTAACTGGAACAATTGAAACCACTTGAATTAATAATTTGGAAAATTGAAATAATTATACTACGTACGTAAGACATTTTAGTTACTCTCAAGGTGGTAAGGAAGAATATGTATGTTGTGTTGTTGTTGTCATATGCTGGAATGGATGTATTTCGATAAGAATACATGTAAATGAGGTGGACATATACGGCCTTCCACCGTACAAGCCTCATGTTTATAGAAAATCTCATTCTAATTAGTTAACCGTGTCATCCCTTACCCAAAAATTTCTGTAGTTGTGAACATAAAATTTAATGGTGAAAAAAAATCTATTTCAATTACGTCACAGTTTTAGTGCTTGTAAGTATATGATACAATTTAATTTCAACAAAAATGAAAATACATGCAAAAAATAAAGGATATCTAAATAGGGAAACTATAATATTATCAGTGAATTATTTATTTTTTCCGGCTAATAAATCCGCGTGCAATAAATCAATCAGATTTGTAACAATTTGGATAGTATAATTTCTTTATTAATAGATCTCCTATATTTTAACACGTGATTCTGCTTCAATTAAAAATTAAGTATATCATTATATACCACACATAGTTAGAAGAATTAAAATTATCCTACTTAAAATTAACATCTTTTTATTAATTTTTAATTTAATCGTTGTAGACATGTTTAGATAAGACGTAATTAGATTAGTAGATCAAGATCAAACCTCATTACATTTTGCATGACCGTAGGGTTAAGTTCATTTGGGTTAATTGCCTTTAACGAACACGCTCTTGGTGGATTGGTTCTCCCTTCTCACGAGTACACGTGGGAAATGGAAGACAACACGGGTACGAATCTGCCGTTCATGAAGAGATTGTGCAATTTCATTAACATGTGGCATACCGTATACTACATCTATCACGAGCTCATCCCTCAGCAACAGAAATTGGCCGAGAAATATTTTGGGCCTGTGCCACCATTGCTAGACTTACTGAAGAACGTTAGCTTGGTTTTCATCAATCAGGCTGATGTTATGATAGCGGCTCGACCGAAACTTGCGAACATAATCACGTTTACAACCACCCACATAGAAAAGAAGCTGACAGCTCTGCCTAAGGCAAGGTTTATACAATAACTTTAAATAATTTGCTTATGTATATAATAAGGATTTATCTGGCACAAATACAATTTTATTACTTGTACGTTCAGTAGAATCATAAAGTATAGGAAGGGTGATGGCAAAATTGTAGTTTGGCACTGAATGATAACTTTGGTAAACTGCATATAGGGTTCCATTTCTTCTAGAATTATCGATGATTTTTAGCTGTTAATTAAATTATAAACTCTTCTAAACAAGCATTACAAAGCTCCTGAATAATAATATTACTAATTTCTTTACAGCTATTATTTTTAGCGTAACACGATTTTTACACACACGTGTCTTTCATCAGGATGTTCTATTTTGTCACAGGACTTACAAGCATTTCTGGATGGCGCAACAAATGGGTTCATCTACTTTAGTCTTGGTAGTAACGCAAGAAGTGCAAGTTTACCACTGGAGATCCGACGCGTGTTCTGCGATGTGTTCGCCAAGTTACCATATAGAGTTGTCTGGAAATTCGAGGAGGATTTTCCCGGGAAACCTGATAATGTTTACGTCGGAAAATGGCTACCACAACAAACCATCCTCGGTATGATTTTATTCTCTACCAAATATATATACATCGCAGATACAATTCCACGACGAAAAAAGGTCTAACGAATCATACCAATCCGCAGCTCATCCGAACATTAAATTGTTCATTTATCAAGGAGGCCTGCAGAGCAGCGAGGAGTCCGTACACTACGGGGTACCAGTTCTTGGTTTCGCGATCTTCGCCGATCAAGATTATCAAGTAGCCAGAATGGAAGCTCTGGGCATTGGAAAGCGTTTGGAAATAACAACGCTTAAGAAAGATGAACTTGAAAATGCTATTACAGAGCTTATAACTAACAAAAAGTAAGCATAATCTGACTTCCTGTAATTGTGCTATTTTTGAGGGTTTAGCACTAGCACTACCAAGTCTGCAAATATGACTAACGGCTTTCAAAGTATTGGTTTTTTTAATTACACGAGGCATGCGGGTCCTTCGGGAAAAAATTTATTTGTCTTCTATTGAAATGGAAAGATACACAGAAATACTGCATGCCTATTTTATTACACCGATTTTCGTAACCACTTTTATGATAATTATTTCTGCGTGGTATTTATGCGTTACTCAGTTGCTTTTCCGACTGATCAGAATTTTTGGAATAAAGTTGTCTGTGTTCTAAAGTATTATTACTATAAGTTGGACGAGATTGTAGATTCGTCTGAATAAAGAAAGGAAAGCAATCAAGTCATTTCCATATTGAAAAGTATTCAAAATTGAAAAAGAATTAGTGGAATGAAATTTTTAAATCCTTTTACCTACTAGATTATTCTAGTAAATCTTTCAATGATATTGGTCGATGATAATGTACTAGGTGATGTGATTTTCGTTTAAACCTAGTATGCTTGTTTTCAGGTACAAAGAAAGGTTACATTACATCCGAAATGTGGTTCAGGATACACCGTACGATGCGGTAGAGAATCTCGCTTGGTGGACAGAGTACGTGATACGAACGAAAGGCGCCCCTCATCTTCGCAGTAGTCTTGCTTTTCAGCCTTGGTATCAACGTTGCGATATGGACATTGTAGTATTCTTAACGATCGTAATTTTCTTGATCGCTTCTACTATCTTTCATTTAATTGTCAAGATTGTCATCTACGTTCATAAGAAAATCAAATCAACTGAAAAGCAAAAAATAAGCTAAGTATTTATGGTACAATTAATCAATGAGAAGTACCTATAACGCAATTCAGTCCAAGTGACGCAAGTGTTTAGTATCTCATTTCGACGAATGAATTTTACCTAGTTTCGTTAAGGAAATAATCATCCCGGGTTTTATTATTGACGAGTTACTCTGGTCACAAGATTGACGATTCTGGCACGAAAAATCTTTCAAATATGAAAAAAGGTTCGAATAAAATTGAAATCCTATTTCTGCATTGTTAATCCCTTGATTGAGATTTTATAGGGGAGTGTCAAGTTTATTCCAAATTATTATCAATCGATGATAACATTGCTTTTCGCTTAGTGAATGAGACAGCGCAAAGAGAAGTTACATTGAAACCATAGGTATGTCAAAGTATCGATATACATAAAAATCGAATGCGTCATGTAGTTATTCGAAATAAATTCTTTATATTATAGTATATCTTTATATTGAGCACATTTTATAGCAAACATTTCTGTTACGCACAAATATACTGCACGTTTTATTATATATGAAATTTTAACGATTATTATGTATTTCTAATAAATATCATAATTTTTATACCAGCAAATGATTCTGGCCATAATTTACCTTACGAGCAAATTATTATAGTAGCCTTTTAGTTCCTACCAAATAATTGGTCTATTTAACCTTACGATTATTCTTATCAGATGTTTCATTTAGTGGCAAATGATCTTTGACAAGCACTTTATTTTACTGGCAAATACTTGTCAGCTTGTCGTTCAGATGGCAAATAATCGTTATATCTCTCTAGCCTGGTATTTGGAACGGTTACTCTTATAATAACAAAGGATATGTACCTGAAAAGAATTTTGTAGTATTGTTACAAGTACTTAGCAAAGCTTCGAGCGATTTGTATTCACATATCTTTGTACCCTATTCATAAAACACATTGATAAATTTTTTTTATTATTATATAATTTGTACTTTACAATTTGTCCAGCTGGACATTTGGTAAATTTTTCTAACTTAGTTGCTAAATAATATATGGATGGCTACCCCCCGCGAGATTTCCATCTTCGAGTATTGATAAAGTATAGTTATAAACAGTATAAATAAATATTGATAAATATTTCGTACAATATATAATATACTAAACAAATATAATATACAAATCTGTAAACCGACAATCTCTGTTAAGATTTATATGGTATCCTTGATATGATATATTAAGATATAGACGCCAGAACAATATATTTATCCTCCAAACATATATTGTCATTACACATAGCAATAGTTAAAAATACTAGCGATATGAGACGGTAATTCAGTGATAATGGGTACTATTTTAAAATTATAATGTATACCGATATCGCACCATCAGTGTATAAATTACGTAAAATGACGATAACTTGGAGACGTCCCTTTTAATAGACCCGTAACCGCGACCTGCATCAATTCGTCTCGACACGAGGAGGATGAAGCATCACCTCTCTAGTCTGTTGCTCGTTCTGTGCGTCTTGTACATCGCGAAACAGGCGGGATGTTACAAGATTCTAGCCATCGTTCCGACACCATCTTACAGTCATCAAATACCGTACCGACGATTATGGCTGGAACTACACAAACGAGGTCATGAAGTTGTGCTAGTCACGGCAGATCCTATACCAAATATCAAATCACCGAATTTTACGCAAATCGATATTAGCCAATCTTACGGAACCATAAAGAGTTTAGATTTTGTTCAAATGCGGTTTGAGGGGAAACGCTGGTTGCATATTGTGGAAGAAGAAATGTTGCCTATAGTCGAAGTTTTTGCGGAAACGATGCTCAATGCTACAGAACTGCGGAAGCTATATGCTCCAGAGAGCAACGCAACGTTCGATGTCTTCCTGACGGAATTCCTCTGCACGCCCTCCACTTACGCTTTCGCACATCGATTCAATGTTCCTATGATAGGTATGACTTTAACAATTATATTTATATTTATTAGCTTTGTTACCTTTATTTCGTTCTGAAAATCAGGAATATATAGGGTGGAGCATGTAGCACTCCATATTTTTGCACTCAAATACTTTTCGACGTAGGATGTTCCGAAGAATTGACAAATATAGCTCCAAACAACCTTCATACGTCTTCTACGCATGATCATTCTTAATTGAAATTGAACTGGTTTTGATTACATGGTAATAGTTTTAATGAAAAATCATGCATTAAGAGTATGATAGAAATAAAGTATAGTACAAAATGTGTACCATTCGAATGATCACGGACGCTACTGTATACAACCTGCCATTTCAACTGGACTTGGCAAACACACGCATACATTTTGCATAAGAGAATGAACAGCTTGTAATAGAACACGTTAAAAAAACATACTTCTAAACGGTCTTTAAACTTTGAGCACACGTTCGCAATATTAAGCGTTGTCCATCTAACAGCACAATGCCCAAGTGGCACCGAACCAGCATCCAAATATTCGAAACTATCGCTCATTTTACAAAAGTATCGAAAGTTTCTATTAAAGAAGAGAAAGTGCTGGGTACATAGAACCTTGAAAACAAGAAAGAAAGACAGTGTATTTCATAAACTACAGATATAAACAACTAGTTAAGAACGAATAAGATACCATCAATACATTCCAATGTGAACGATCCAATGTCAAAAACTATTAAGAAAAATAAAAGATTTTATACGGAAACGAAATACAAATATTATAGGACGCTCATAGAAAAACAGACAGACTGCTTAACGTAAATGCAGGACCATACAATTTTATATGCAATATTTATAATTATATATAAAACAATTAAATGTGTAACATTAAAACAACTGAACTAACTGGAACAATTGAAACCACTTGAATTAATAATTTGGAAAATTGAAATAATTATACTACGTACGTAAAACATTTTAGTTATTCTCAAGGTGGTAGGGAAGAATATGTATGTTGTGCTGTTGTTGTCATATGCTGGAATGGATGTATTTCGATAAGAATACATGTAAATGAGGTGGACATATACGGCCTTCCACCGTACAAGCCTCATGTTTATAGAAAATCTCATTCTAATTAGTTAACCGTGTCATCCCTTACACAAAAATTTCTGTAGTTGTGAACATAAAATTTAATGGTGAAAAAAAATCTATTTCAATTACGTCACAGTTTTAATGCTTGTAAGTATATGATACAATTTAATTTCAACAAAAATGAAAATACATGCAAAAAATAAAGGATATCTAAATAGGGAAACTATAATAATATCAGTGAATTATTTATTTTTTCCGGCTAATAAATTCGCGTGCAATAAATCAATCAGATTTGTAACAATTTGGATAGTATAATTTCTTTATTAATAGATCTCCTATATTTTAACACGTGATTCTGTCTCAATTAAAAATTAAGTATATCATATATTCCACACATAGTTAGAAGAATTAAAATTATCCTACTTAAAATTAACATCTTTTTATTAATTTTTAATTTAATCGTTATAGAAATGTTTAGATAAGACGTAATTATATCAGTAGATCAAGATCAAACGTCATTATATTTTGCATGACCGTAGGGTTAAGTTCATTTGGGTTAATCGCCATTAACGAACACGCTCTTGGTGGATTGGTTCTCCCTTCTCACGAGTACACGTGGGAAATGGAAGACAACACGGGTACGAATCTGCCGTTCTTGAAGAGATTGTGCAATTTCATTAACATGTGGCATACCGTATACGACATCTATCACGAGCTCATTCCTCAGCAACAGAAATTGGCCGAGAAATATTTTGGGCCTGTGCCACCATTGCTAGACTTACTGAAGAACGTTAGCTTGGTTTTTATCAATCAGGCTGATGTTATGATAGCGGCTCGACCGAAACTTGCGAACATAATCACGTTTACAACCACCCACATAGAAAAGAAGCTGACAGCTCTGCCTAAGGCAAGGTTTATACAATAACTTTAAATAATTTGCTTATGTATGTAATAAGGCACAAATACAATTTTATTACTTGTACGTTTAGTAGAATCATAAAGTATAGGAAGGGTGATGGCAAAATTGTAGTTCGACATTGAATGATAACTTTGATAAAATGCATATAGGGTTCCATTTCTTCTAGAATTATCGATGATTTTTAGCTGTTAATTAAATTATAAATTCTTCTAAACAAGCATTACAAAGCTCCTGAATAATAATATTACTAATCTCTTTTTAGTTATTATTTTTAATGTAACACTATTTTCACACAACTTTTACACACACGTGTCTTTCGATGAGGATGTTTTTTTTTGGTCATAGGACTTACAAGCATTTCTGGATGGCGCAACAAATGGGTTCATCTACTTTAGTCTTGGTAGTAACGCAAGAAGTGCAAGTTTACCACCGGAGATCCGACGCGTGTTCTGCGATGTGTTCGCCACGATGCCGTATAGAGTTGTCTGGAAATTCGAGGAGGATTTTGCCGGGAAACCTGATAATGTTTACGTCGGAAAATGGCTACCACAACAAACCATTCTCGGTATGATTTTATTCTCTACGAAATATATATACATCGCAGATACAATTCCACGATGAAAAAAGGTCTAACGAATCATACCAATCCGTAGCTCATCCGAACATTAAATTGTTCATTTATCAAGGAGGCCTGCAGAGTAGCGAGGAGACCGTCCACTATGGCGTACCAGTTCTTGGTTTCGCGATTTTTGGCGATCAAGATTATCAAGTAACCAGAATGGAAGCTCTGGGCATAGGAAAATATTTGGAAATTACAACCCTTAAGAAAGATGAACTTGAAAATGCTATTACAGAGCTTATAACTAACAAAAAGTAAGTATAAACTGACTTCCTGTGATAATTATGCTATTCTTAAGAATTTAACACTAGAACTACCTAATCTATGAAAATGACGGACGAGTTTTCGAGTATTCGTTTTTGCACTCACACGATCCTTTTGGAAAAATTTATTTGGACCCCGACTGATCAGAATTTTTGGAATAAAGTTTTCTGTGTTCTAAAGTGTTATTACTATAAGTTGGTCGAGATTGTAGATTCATCTGAATAAAGATAGGAAAGCAATCAAGTCATTTCCATATTGAAAAGTATTCAAAATTGAAAAAGAATTGGTGGAATGAAATTTTTAAATCCTTTTACCTACTAGATTATTCTAGTAAATCTTTCAGTGATATTGGTCGATGATAACGAGCTATTGTGATTCGGTTTAACTTATCATGCTTGCTTTCAGGTACAAAGAAAGGATACTTTACATCCGTAATGTGATTCAGGATACACCGTACGATCAGGTGGAGAATCTCGCTTGGTGGACAGAGTACGTGATACGAACGAAAGGCGCCCCTCATCTTCGCAGTAGTCTAGCTTTTCAGCCTTGGTATCAACGTTGCGATATGGACATTGTAGTATTCTTAACGATCGTAATTTTCTTGATCGCTTCTACTACTTTTCATTTAATTGTCAAGATTGTCGTCTACATTCATAAAAAAATCAAATCAACTGAAAAGCAAAAGATAAGCTAAGTATTTATGACGCAAGTACTTATATCACAATACAGTTCAAGTGACGAAAGTGTTTAGCATCTCATTTCAACGAATGAATCTTGTCTAGTTTCGTTAAGGAAATGATCATTCCATGTTTTATAATTGGCGAGTTAACCTCGTCACAAGACTAACGATTCTAGCACGAATAATCTGTCAAATACAAAAAAAGGTTGGAATGAAATTGAGATTCCACTTATATATCGTTAATCTCTTGATTGAAATTTTTTGACGAAGCCAATTTTACTCCAAATTAATATCAATCGATGATAACATTGCTTTTCGCTCGGTGAATGAGATAGCGCAAGCAGAAATTACATTGAAACCATAGGCATATCAAAGTATGAAGTGTCAGAGTGTTGATGTATATATATATATATATATATATATATAGATATATGTATACATCTGTCTGTTGCGTCCCTAAATTTGTTTCATTTGTTTTTTAATTTATTATTTTTAAGTGTAAGGCGTCTTCTGTTATCGGGAACGAAAACGAAGTACTTCAAATTTTCTATTACAAGGGATCGATCGGTATTGCTGGCAATATGTTTAATCATCTGATTATCAGATAGTCCCTGTTCTTCGCAAGGGTATCTCAGGTTATCCAATAAAAGTGTCCGCAGAGTGTTCCGTTAAGCGTCCAAAACATCAGTGATAATTGATATCAGAACTTTTAAAAGACAAAATCGTTATGTAATTATTCGAAATAAGTTCTTTATATTATAATACATTTTTATAGTAAGCATATATTATAGTAAACATTTCTGTTACGAGCAGATATCCAGCACGTTTTATTATATACGAAATTTTAATAAATGTTACATATTTCTAATAAATACCACAATTCTTATACCCGCAACTCATCCTTGCCATCATTTACAATAATGACTAATTATTGTAGTATCCCTTTATTTGAAAACAAATAATCTTTGTCATTCCTTTTATATCGCGTGCAAATAATCCTTATCAGAACCTTTACTTGATGGCAAATTATCTTTGTCAAGCAGTTTATTTTACTGGCAATTACTTGTCAGCTTGTCGTTCAGATGGCAAATAATCTTTGATGTTATATCTCTCTAGCCTGGTATTTCGAACAATTTCTCTTGTAATAACAAAAGATATGTACCTGAAAAGAATTTTGTAGTATTGTTACAAGTATTTAGCAAAGCTTCGAACGATTTATATTCACATATCTTCATATTCTATTCATAAAACATTGCTAAAGTATCGTTATGAAAAATATAGAAGCAAAATTCCAATCGTTAATTAAAATATTGTTCATATATAATTTTTGCGTATTAAAATTAATATGAATAGAAATATTCTCAGAAAGAGAAATGATCCGTTATGTTCGGTTATCAGCGTTTATGATAAAAGCGAACGTGCATTAAAGCCTGTTGCATACGAAGCTTTGCATTTGGATTTATAACAACACTATAACAGTAGTCTGCGTTAACATTTTAATACCGTAAACTGGTAATAAAGTGCAACTGTATATTTCTAATAATCTTTTTCGTGATGTTTATTGTTTGATGATTTGGTCCTTTTATGTTAATAAGTAATTTCTACTGTCGCCATTTGATCGATGAGATAGTATTATATACTAAATATGATAGTGAGTTGTATGATTGCAACATAGTTACGCAATGTTATATTACATGACATAGAGATAAATATTCTATGCCTGCAATTGATTTCTTATCTCGCTGTTATATTCGTACAAGGGTTTTTTTATCGCAATATTTATCACACTTTCTCGTATCTCTAATTCGTATTGTATTTTCTATAGGAAAAGCAGACAAGTAATGGTGGACGCTATAGGCAGCAAAAGGCTTATATCTTTTACGATTACTGTCAAAAATGGCCATGTATATATCCGCATTACGGATTGTAAACAATTTTTTACAAATCCTTGAATTTCTGTGTTCTATCGATTTGTACAAACACGAATTTTACAAGTGGCGAACAATGCATGAAATTGTTTAACATATGAAATTTTGATAAATATGTCGTATAATATATAATACACTAAACAAATATTAATATAAATCTGTAATTTAATAATCACTGCTAAGGTCTATATGATATGCTTGATATGATTAATTAAAGTATATCCATCGCGCACACATACATTATCATTACTTATAGCAATAGTTAATAGTAGTAGCGGTATGCGACGGTAATTTAGCGATGGCGAATACTATTTTAAAATCACAGTGCATACCGATATCGTATCATCACTGAATAGATTGCGTAATATGACGATAGCTTGGAGACGTCCCTTTTAATAGCCCCGTAAGCGGGATCAGCTTCAGTTTGTCTTCATACGAGGAGGATGAAGTACCACCTCTCTAGTCTGTTGTTCGTTCTGTGCGTCTTGTATATCGCGAAACAGTCGGGATGTTACAAGATTCTAGCCATCGTCGCGACACCATCCTACAGTCATCAAATACCGTACCAACGATTATGGCTGGAATTACACAAACGAGGCCACGAAGTTGTGCTAGCCACGTCGGATCCTATACCAAATATCAAATCACCGAATTTTACGCAAATCGATATTAGCCAATCTTATGGAACCATAAAGAGTTTAGATTTTGTTCAAATGCGGTTTGAGGGGAAACGCTGGCTCTATTTTATGGAAAAAGAAATGTTGCCTATGAGCGAAGTTTTTGTAGAAACTGTGTTCAATGCTACAGAACTGCGGAAGCTGTATGCTCCAGACAGCAACGCAACGTTCGACGTCTTCCTGACGGAGCTCCTCTTCCTGCCATCCATTTACGCTTTCGCACATCGATTCAATGTTCCTATAATAGGTACGCCTCTAATATTTATTTTTATTTCGTTTTGAAAATCACGAATATATATATAGTGTGAAGCATGTGGCACTAATACTTTTCGACGTAGAATGTTCCGAAGAATCGATATGTGTAAAAAGACCTCCAAACGACCTTTATATGTCTTCTACGCATGTTCCTAAAAAAACCAATTCTGTCAGATTATGCTGCAGAAACCATCCAAGTTCTATCTCAGACATTCTTTATTGTAATTAAACTGAGCTTAGTTATACAGTTAAATTAGTTAGTTATATATTTTAGTTATAACAGTTTTAATAAAGAATTGTGCGTTAACAGTATAGTAGAGCGCTACTTTATGCAATCTACTATCTCAATTGGATTTGGCATATAGACGGGCACACGCACGCACACGTACACGCGCGCGCACACACACACACGCCGGATCTTCTATGAGAGTGTCAGGAACTTGTAATAGAATCTATTGAAGAAACATACCTCTAAATGGTCGTGAAACTTCAAACACATGTTCGCGTCAATAAGCGACAATATAAAGCGTCGTCCTTCGAACAGCGCAATGCCTAAGCTCCACCGAACCAGCAACCAAATATTCGAAACTATCACTCATTATGCAAAAGTATTGAAATTTACTATTAAAGGTATGACTATAATAGCATTGTTATATATTCGATAAGGAGGAAGATAATAGAAAAAAAAAACAGGAAGAGAAGGTACTAGATACATAGAAGCTTGAAGTTAAGAAACAACCAAAATGAATTTCATAAACCATAAGTATAAACAGTTAATTAGGAACGAATAAAAATACCATCAATACTGTTCAATGTCAACGCTCCAATATCAGATAATATTTAAAAAGATATAGAATTATACGGAAACGAAATACAAAATTGATAGGACGTTGATAGAAAAACAGACAGACTGCGTAACGCAAATGCAAGACCATAAAATTTTATATACAATATTTATAATTATATATAAAACAATGAAATATATAAAATTAAATCAACTGAATTGATTATAAAAATTGAAACTACTTAAATCAATAGTTTGAAAAATTGAAATAATTAAACTACGTAAGTAAAACATTTTAGTTATTCTCAAGGTAGTAAGGAGAAATATGTATGATGTGCTGTTGTTGTCATGTGCTTGAATGGATGTATTTCGATAAGAATACATGTAAATGAGGTGGACATATCGGTGGCTATTTAATGCAATTCAGACGTTGCGTTGTTACGAAGGCGACGACCTTCCACCGTACACGCTTCATATTTATACGCTTCATCCCTTACCCAAAAATTTCTGCAATTGTGAACCCAAAATTTAATTTGGTGAAAAGAAATCTATTTAAATTATGTTCGGTTTTAGTGCTTGTAAATGTATGATATAATTTAATTTTAACAAAAATGAAACTACATGCAAAATATCTAAATAGGGAAACTATAATATTATTATTGAGTTATTAATTTTTTCTGGCTAATAAATTAGCGTGCAATAAATCAATCAGATTCGTAACAGTTTGGATGGCATAATTTCTTTATTTATAGATCTATATTTTAATATGTGGATCCATTTCTATTAAAAATCAAGTATATCATATATTCTACATATTATTAGAAGGAATAAAATTATCCAATTTGAAATTAACATCGCCATATTAATCTTTAACTTAATAATTACACAAACGTTTAGATAAGGAATGATCAGATTAATAGATTAAAATTAACCCTTATTATATTTTGCATGACCGTAGGGTTAAGTTCATTAGGATTGGTTGGCATTAACGAACACGCTCTTGGTGGATTGGTTCTCCCTTCTCACGAGTACACGTGGGAAATGGAAGACAACACGGGTACGAATCTATCGTTCTTCAAGAGACTGTGCAATTTTGTCAACATGTGGCGTAGCATATACAACATCTATCATGAGACCTTTCCACACCATCAGAAATTGGCCGAGAAATATTTTGGGCCCCTGCCACCAATGCTAGACGTATTGAAGAACGTTAGCATGCTTTTCATCAATCAAGCCGACGTTATGGTACCGGCTCGACCGAAACTTGCGAACATGATCACGTTTACGGCCTCCCACATAGAAAAAAACCAGAAACCTCTGCCTAAGGTAAGGTTTATACAATAACATAAAACTTATGTGTATATTAGTAAAGGATTTATCCAGCACAAATGCCATTTTATTACTTGTATGCTTAATAAAATTATAAATTGTATAGGAAGGGTAACAGCAAAACAGTAGTATGAAACGATATGATGAATTGGGTAAGATGCATGAGGAGGCTCTAGTTTTTCTTACTATTGTTGATGTTTTTTACTTGTTAATTAATTCATAGATTTTTCTAAACCTAATTACAAGACTCCTGAATAACAACAGAACTAGCTTCCTCTTAGTTATTATTTTTAATGCAAAATCTACTCTTTTACACACACGTGTCTTTCATCAGTTCTATTTTGTCACAGGACTTACAAGCATTTCTGGATGGCGCCACAAATGGGTTCATCTACTTTAGCCTTGGCAGTAACGCAAGAAGTGCAAGTTTACCAGTGGAGATCCGACGCGTGTTCTGCGATGTGTTCGCCACGATGCCGTATAGAGTTGTCTGGAAATTCGAGGAGGATTTTGCCGGGAAACCTGATAATGTTTACGTCGGAAAATGGCTACCACAACAAACCATTCTCGGTATGATTTTATTCTCTACGAAATATATATACATCGCAGATACTATTTTCCGATGAAAAATGATCTAACGAATCATATTAATTCACAGCTCATCCGAACATTAAATTGTTCATTTACCAAGGAGGCCTGCAGAGCAGCGAGGAGACCGTCCACTACGGAGTACCAGTTCTTGGTTTCGCAATTTTGGCCGATCAAGATTATCAAGTAGCCAGAATGGAAGCTCTAGGCATTGGAAAATATTTGGAAATTACAACCCTTAAGAAAGATGAACTTGAAAATGCTATTACAGAGCTTATAACTAACAAAAAGTAAGTATAAACTGACTTCCTGTTATAATTGTGTTATTTTTAAGAGTTTAACACTAGAACTACCTAATCTGTGAAAATGACGAACGAGTTTTCGAGTATTCGTTTTTGTAATCACACGATCCTTTTGGAAAAATTTGTTTGGAGCCCGACTAATCAGAATTTTTGGAATAAAGTTTTCTGTGTTCTAAAGTGTTATTACTATAAGTTGGTCGAGATTGTAGATTCATTTGAATAAAGATAGGAAAGCAATCAAGTCATTTCCATATTGAAAAGTATTCAAAATTGAAAAAGAATTAGTGGAATGAAATTTTTAAATCCTTTTACCTACTAGATTATTCTAGTAAATCTTTCAATGATATTGGTCGATGATAATGAGCTATTGTTATTCGGTTGAACTTATTATGCTTGTTTTCAGGTACAAAGAAAGGATACTTTACATCCGTAATGTGGTTCAGGATACACCGTACGATCAGGTGGAGAATCTCGCTTGGTGGACAGAGTACGTGATACGAACGAAAGGCGCCCCTCATCTTCGCAGTAGTCTTGCTTTTCAGCCTTGGTATCAACGTTGCGATATGGATATTGTAGTGTTCTTAACGATCGTAATTTTCTTGATCGCTTCAAATACCTTTCATTTAATTGCCAAGATTGTTGTCTACGTTCATAAGAAAATCAAATCAACTGAAAAGCAAAAGATAAGTTAAGTATTTATGGCGCAATTAATTAGAGAGAAGTATTTATAGTACAATTCAGTCCAAGTGACGCAAGTGTTTAATATCTCATTTCGATGAATGAATTTTATCTAGTTTCGTTAAGGAAATGATCATCCCGGGTTTTATAATAGGCGAGTTACCCTTGTCACGAGACAAACGATCCTGCACGAAAAATCTTTCAAATATAAAAAAAGGATTCGAATAAAATTGAAATCCTGTTTATACATTGTTAATCTCTTGATTGAGATTTTTTGACGAAGCGTCAATTTTATTCCAAATTATTATCAATCGATGATAACATCGCTTTTCGCTCGGTGAATGAGATAGCGCAAGGAGAAATTACATTGAAACCATAGGCATGTCAAAGTATGAAGTGTCAGAGTGTTGATATATATATATATGTATACCTCTGTCTGTTGTGTTCCTGAATTTATTTCATTTGTTTCCTAATTTATTATTTTTAACTGTGAGGCGTCTTCTGTTATCGGGAACGAAAACGAAATACTTTAAACTTTCTGTTGCAAGGGATCTATCGGTATTGCTGGCAATATGTCAATCATCTGATTATCAGATAGTTCCTGTTCTTCGCGAAAATGTCTCCGATTAGGCAATAAAAATCTACACATACTGTTCCGTTAAGTGAAACATAGCTTCGATGATGATTCACATGGGAATTTTAAAAAATCGAAGGCGTCGCTTTTAGTATTCGAAATAAATTCTCTTTAATTGAAACAATATTATGTAGAAAAGATCATGAAACCAAAGATAAATATAGTAATAATTAAAGTAGAGTTATTGAAGGAAACAATAATCTTTAGTAACGTTATTACACTTTTTATTTTTATCATTGTATTCTAATACTTTACGTATGGATTACAGACCTTGACGTCTTATTATGTACATAAAACTAAAGAAGAAATTTTACATAAGCGTTGATCGCTTTAGACTTTGTTAAAAAATTGTAATAAAAATACAAAATGCAGAATTAAATTTATTACTCTACAATGTTCGTTTTTCATTTTACTTTTTTGATATATTTAATTAATTACTCTAGTAACCCTTTATTTGGTAGCAAATAATCTTCGCCATATCTTTTATTTGACATGCAAATTATCCTTATCAGCAAATAAAAAATAATCTTTGCTGCGACACCTCTCGACTCTCGAATATCTCGAATAATTTCCCCTATAGTAACAAGAAATATGTACTTGAATAGTATTTTGTAGTATCGCTATAACTATTTAATAAATATTCGAACGATTTATGTTCACATGATATCTTTTTTATCCTATTCATAAAACACATTGATAAAGTAGGGTTGTGAGAAATAGAGAAAGAAAATTCCAATCGTTAATTAGAAAATCGTTCACATTTAATCTTTGCGTATTAAAATTAATGTCTATAAAAATATTCTCAGAAAGAGAAATGATCCGTTATGTTCCGCTATGAGCCATTCTGTTTCATTTTGTTTCTTCTTAAGCTTCTATTATCCCGTCACAACTTCCGGTTTGAACTGTTCCAGAGCCAGTACCTGAGAGTAATGTCCCTCGATTGTTCCTCTCGAAGAGTTTCAACTTCATTTATTGGTGAAGTTGAACGCTCGATTGGAAAGCTAGTTATAAACGATTTAACATTTCCCGCTCAAGACTTTCCTTAAATTTTCCGCGAAACATCTCATTATCGCATTTAAGCTTTTCCCTTATCGATATTATCGATCAAACATTTTTTACTACAAATAAAGTGACGAATATTATAAATAAATAGAAAAAGTTCTTATATTTAATTCAATTTGATTTGCTTCAATCAGAAAAGAAATATGACTCGTCCCAAATCAGTAAATCATCTTCTATACATATATGTAATCATATTTTATGGATAAGCCTCAAATGAACGAGTATAGAGGCTGTCCAAGACACTAGGCGAGAGATGGAGAAGCAAAGATTATTTGCCGATACAATGACGAGCTGACAAGTATTTGCCAGTAAAATAAGAGGCTACTACATGTAATTAGCTCGTAAGATAAAGGATGGCGAGGATCATTTGCAAGTATAAGAAGTATAAGAATTGTGATATTTACTAGTGAGTGGACTGTATTACAAAACTGAGTTTGGTTGGTGTGAATGTTTCTGAGTTGACAACGGGTCAAGTATGATGAAGATGAACACTAACCCTAAATTACTCGAGATGAGGATCTTTTAGTCCAATACGAGAATTTTTGGCGTGGGAGAAACACACAGATTGGTGGTTTAAACATCATCAGCTTGCAAAGGTCGTGATCAGTTCAATACGACTGGTAAAACCTCTTCTGCAAGTGGTCACCCCCTCGTTACCAACCCTGGAGGTTACGGGGCAACTCGTGAGGGCCTGCACGGGAATTGCACGTGTTTTTGCCAGCGATCGTAACACGCAATGAAACCTTATGAAGCGCGTACGAATACATGCTGGGTGTTTTATGGTTTCGTAAGGTTATTGGTGCTGGGAAAGTCAGAATTTCTTAGACTTATAAACGTATAAAGATATAAACGCGTAAAGCTGTAAATAAATGAAACAGACAAAGACTGATATAAATTCTGAACATGAGATGAGCATAAGGAGAAATTCTGACTTGGAATCTAAAACTTTGTATATAATAAAACGTGTAGGATATTTGTACGTAAAAGTGGGTAAGTCGAACGTCGCGGGGGCTGATTCAACGCATTAAAATAAGAAGCAAAGTTCATATAAACACACATCCGATATGATGTGGTTTTCGAGTTACAACGTATTTTATGATGCTGAACATTACTTAGATCAACGATTTCCTGACAAATGGATAGAAATGGTGCTGACCTTATTCCTTGACTAGCTCGCTCTTTAAACCTGACTCCATTCGATTATTAGTTAAGGGATTAGGTTGGAGTTTATGTCGGTATTTAAAATCTCCTGTTTATAGAACGTCAGTTGATAATGTTGAAACTTTTCGTCAACGTGACAGCCCTAAGTTTCCGATAAATCCGTGTAAGCTGTTCGAACAAGTTCGACAATTTGTGTTGCGAGGCATTCGCGATCCTCTCGAAGCTGGATGTGGTCACTTCGAGCAATTTCTCTCAAGATAGTCTCTTCTCAAAACAACTATTACAACACGAAACAAGCTGTTACTCGAAAACAAGGTCATATCGGGTATATGTTTAGACGAACTGTTCTTTTTATTGTAATGTGCTAAATCAGCTGCTGCTGAGTTTTCCACATGTTCCGACTCGGTTTGTGCAATAAAATATTACGTAATCATGTTATACAATAACATTATATGGTGAAATAATATCTTAGACTTATACAGGTCAAAGGAATATTAAACGTTTTGCATCAAATTAACGTTCGGTAATGAGGATTTCAGAAGTTCTATGATGTCCCTACTTTAATACTTTGCAGCATACAAACAGATAATAATGTTCCGTTTTCAGCAAAACAATCGCAGAGTAAACGTTCCCTTCTGGTCTAAAAATGCATTTGTCAACGAACAAACAGTTCCATCATAATTTCGCCATTAATAGCATAACACGTAAGTAGGAAAATCCTTTTACGATATACGTTATCATACGATATACGTGATCGAATTAAGCGAAGTAATTTTGCAGGTAATTAACCTACTTTTGCAACTTCTGCGTTTCTGTTTTCTACTAGCATTTAGTTGCTATATAAGAAATAGTAAGTGAAAGCGTCACATTGTGTACTTCACATGTCTTACGTCAACTCACTTAGAGTTATACAATGACAATCGTACGAGAGAACACTTAGAAAGTACCAAAAGAAATTCTGTAATCTTAAACCTCGACAATATAAATTTATAATTAAACAAATCACAGAATAATAATTAACAGAAGCAATAAGTAGATACAATACAGCAAAGACTACCGTAGTCTCGTAGTAACAACTAGAACTAATTAATCGAACTTCTTCATCGCAGTCATCGGAGAAAAATTATCAGAATTCGATGAAAGATGGCATCTTCCGTTCTTTTCGAACGCTTTCTGCTCGCACAATCTACGCTACAACAAACTTCTTTGTTTCCGTGTTTGATAACGCGCCGTCCGTGCATCTCGAACGACTTCCGAATTGTTCTCGAAGGCAAAGGCAAACGCCTTTAAGGATCGCGATGTCGCCGAACGATAATGGCGCGCGACTGTTTGTTAGAAAAGTATCGGAATCAACTTGAGTAGTGATAAACAGGAAAGAAGAAAAAGGAACAAGAATAGTGGAAACTGCTTCGCTATTGTTTCATACGATTTTCTCGACGTTATTGTTTTGTATGTCGTTGCCACGAACTTTTACAATTACACACTGCGAAACATCTTGAAAATCTTTCTCATATTCTTCGACTGTCGTACGTATCTTAGCGATTGTATACCCTTCAAAAGTTACGTTCTTCTAGTTTCTTTAATCGAATTATCGACTGTTACGGTGGAAACATAAAATCTCGAGCTATTACTCGAGCGGATGATAAAAGGGAAGAGTTCACGGAGAGAACTCTACATCTAAATTTAATCAAAAATATCCTTCATAAGTAAGTACTTTAAGATTATTTATGGATTTGTATGTAAGAGGAGTTGTAACAGGAATAATATAGCCCATATTAATTTTTCAAATTAGCCTCGGTCTTTAATAATTTCTAACTTTGTAACAAGTAAATTGAAATGATTTTTCGTGTTACTTTGGGTTTGATACGTTTAATGTTTGTTACGTGCTATTACATATTACGATATTTGAATCCGTTTTGTATACGTGCGTCTTACGATTATTACACAACATTCTTGCAATATACGCGACCATGTAGCCTTGGCACCTTTTTATTTCGTAATTTACTGATTAAGAGAAAACATTTATATGTTACCCTGTAAACGGTAAATAATTTCTGGTGAATTTTCTAGGCAATAGAATTGTTGCGTTTTCTATAGTGTTCAATAGGTCGGATGAGAGTGTAGTGAGTGACAAATTTTGGAAGAATAAACATTTGGGTTCTTGTGAGTTTTGCAAAGAATAACAAAATACAAGCGTTTTGATAGAAGAAGAAGATACGTAGAATGGTAAAGCACAAATACTTTCGTCATACTCTTATCATATAATCATGACTTATCATAATTATTAATAGGCAATAATTTATTTTGTGGTAATTTATTATATACAAAAGACAATATATACCATATATAGGTATTAGGAAATTACGTGTTATTATTTACGTGTGTAAATATGTATATACATTTATATATACACATTGTTATATCTAAACAACATGTATCAGATAATAGCGAAAAGAGTTATGTGATGACGTAACAGCAAAATTTTTCATTTGAAAGTTAAACTTTTAAGAAAAAAATAAACAAACCGCTGAGCCGTAGCCTTGATAGTTGGTAATAAATCAAGCAGTTTACATTTTCACATCACCAGGAAATCTGTATTTTACCACCAATAACAATTCTTATCTTCTGATCACTTATGTACATCTTTTTCTTTGTGTCTTTTTCCTTCAGCCATCGTAATTGATTCAACAACAAAATGTTGACATTAGGATAGATAGTAGCACGATGGATAATAAATTGTAGTGCGTTAGTAGTATCGGGGGAGGATGATAACCATTTACGAAAGGTATAAGGAGGAGCTTTTTAGTGGGTTGGAATTAACATCTCGCTAGCCCCACATATCCCATTAGTTCGGGCTAATGGGTCCCTTGAAAAAAGAAAGTAAGAAAAAGAAGGAAGATAATAACCTAGTCATTTCCATATTGACATTATTATTATATATGTGTATAGTCTGGTGTAGATAGGGTCGACTGAGGGAATTTTACATAAAAGTTATTTCACGAAATAACCAGAATTTTATGCCGCCAAGAACTGTAAACGAGAGACTCATGCTTGTATGAAAAATGAAAACCGCTCACATCGCTAAAGACTAGGAAAAACTGATGCCGCCAATGTTACGGAAAGGATTAACATAGACGCGTGGAATATTTAACGCGATAATCTCTTTTCATTTTCCTGTCTACCATTCGTTCTGGCGTATTTCTCTTTCTTTCGCGTAATTCCTCTTTACTTTTGTCGGTCTGCAATTTCGTTAGCCTATTTTCAGAAACATTTATCCTTGTTTTTTCATCGTCTAATTCTACCTTAATAAAATTAACCGGATATAGCGATACTTCGCGCGGGCTTGAATTCTCTGAATTTACTCCTTCCCGGATAAACGATAGCTAATCCCTCTCATGGGATTCCAGAGCACAGATTTTCGGCCTCTCTGCATATATTACACGTAAACGTGATATTTACTCTGGGGAACAAAGATTTCCTTGAGAATATCCAGCCGGCTTCAGGCTCAGCTGAGTTTATTCCGCTCGATTTTTTGACATCGCGCGTACACCATTACGCTCTTTCCTGTTTGTATGGCCCCTTGAAAACCAGAAAGAGAAACCTCGCGTTGAAAATGGATATCGCGATTGTACCAAACTACAGGTATATCGTGTTATTTATAAAAAGGGAATGAACTGCCAAAAGTAAACGCGAATGGCACGATACGAAATGTAAGGTAGAAACAAGAACATATCTTCAGGAGTACTAAACATTGTTAAGACTAAAGTCGGATCATATTGAAGAAATATTTATAGCAATGTTATTAATTCCTTTATCACTAATAACAATTTAATCCATTTACTAATATAATCTAATATGTATACTAATGATGATTATAGTTACAACGTTGGAGACTTCACATAAGCTAAATAAAAACTACGAGCGAAGAGCACGATAAGCAAATTTAAAATCTAATAACCAATTCCGTTTTAACAAACTAACGTCAAAATTACATTTATTTGACCGTGAATGTAAATAGGTATGTATTTTTTCACCTCATTTATATACAACATACACCTCCATTCGATTGTTTTGTACGATGTTCAACGAAATCTTGAAAGTTACATGCACGATGCTATAAGATAATTACTGGAAAACAACTGCGTTAAGCAGAGCACGATCCGTTATTTTGCTTTTCTCTTCGTTTTCGTTAGCTACTGGTTGTATAGAAATGTGTGCAAACAAGACAGACACTCGAGCATTTACAAGTCGAATTTTTATCTCTTATTTCTAGGCCTTCGTAGCCGGCGCTTTATCTCGCCCTTGGCCGATTCGATCTTTCAATATGAATAGGATATAAACGCAACATGGATAGACGTCCGTTAAATGAAGTTCTTCCTCGTGAAGCTGAGAATGTTATTCGATGGCATAAAAAAGGAAAAAATCGTATACGTGTTTTCATACAAATAAGACAATGTCGAAACAAAACCACAAGCATAAGATAACAAATTAATTTAATATTAATGAACTTAACGCTTATAGGTCAAAGTAAAATTTTACATGTTTTAGTATTATTTTTCTATACACATATCACGTTGTTATTTTTTCTACTCTTCTACCCATCTTTTTACCCATACTTCTTTAATGTTATACATTTCTTAAATATAAAACTTACTTGCTGTGATGAATTTTTATCCACGCTGGCTTTTAAATTATTAAAACCTCCAGCCGAAGAAAATAAACACGAATGAAGTTAAAGATATAAAGTTGTTTCGTAAGATTTTAACGTAAAACGAATGAAAAATATTGACCAAAAAGAAAACTTTTCTGAGAATAAATCTGCAGAAACATCATATAAAAAGCCATAAATTCTTCTGTACAAATTAATTTATTAAGATGATCGGAATCTTGTACGCAATACTTACGAATATAAATTGTATATGACTTAAGGTGATCAGCGATTTTAACAGCTCCTATCAATTTTTCCAGCGGCTATAACATTTTGCCACCAGGAAGCAGACTTTTTCAACATTCGTGGTCTCTTTGGATCTTTGAAGTCGACAGAGACGATACCAAAATGTTCGCTAGAAATTATAATACGTACTATTAGTCGTTTCCATCGGCATGAATATCCTGTAAGTTCTCAAAACAGATATTTTGCTTTATATCAAGCAGATATAAAGTGCAACATATATCGCTCAGGATACTAGGCTTCTGTATTTGTAAATATTAATATGCAGATCTGTGTCTTTTATTTAAATCTGTATTTACTGCGTTTCGCGTGTTTTGATAATTAATTAATTTTAAAAAATGAATAAATTCACGATGTTAATTTTATATCTACGGTTCTAGACTATTTTATGATATAAAAAAATCACTGTATGTTAATCACTCTCATGTTAATTTCGTGATCGCTTACCTGTATCCCCTGTCCCATTCGAAATTATCCAGAAGCGACCATAACATATATCCTTTTACGTTCACACCATCGACGTGAATGGCGAGAAGCATCTGTCTTAAATATTCGCGATAGTAGTAGATTCTGTCGTCGTCGTTGAGTATTCCGTGATCGGAAACACCGTTTTCAGTGATATACATCGGTGGGTTGCCGTAATTTGTCGCCAACTGACGGAGAACATATCGGAAACCTTCAGGTACAACCTGAAACACGTAACGAAAGATTACTGTAACACGCGTTTTATGCATTAATTATTTTCGTGACATATAAGTAACATATGAATAAGCACGTATGTTTGTTTATTAAATTCATCTTAATTTGCACAAAGAAATATTTGCAATTACTAAATTACATGTCGTCTCCTATTACGACAGAAATATAATTATATATATTTATCTATTTCTATCGTACCATTATAATCATAATAATTTATGTGTATTACGCATATTTATATTAATATAATTGTTGGTAATTTTTCTGCTAAGAATATAACTATTATCTCGTATAAAGAAAAAGTGTTATTGAAACATACTGTTAAAATATTAGTTCTAGAATATTCCATTTTCCTATAGAACGAAGGATGTAAGACGAAGAAAAATTTCAAGTAAAATTTTCTAGCAGAATTTAAAAAGTTTAAATCGTATCTAATTAAATTTTCTCTCGTAACTCTCGACCAATCTTTATTGCTTTTATAACTCGTATAATGTACAATACGATAGAAAAATAGCAATTATAAAGTTCGAATCTTAAGAATCCTTTCTTTAATAATTCATTCAAACTCTTTTTATTTATTTATTTTTCTTCTTTATTATTTTCTCTATCAAAAGAAATCAAGATCGTTTTCTTTTAACTACTCAAGTTCCAAACTCAAGACTCAAATGTAAAAAGAATACCTTCAACCAGTCAGTAGCTGACGATTTCCACAAACTATCGATAGTCTCTACCACTCCTTGGTCATTTTCATGGGATGGTACACGTCCCATAGTACCAGCTGTAACTAGCCTGGAGGTGTAATGATTTATAGCCATAAAGTCTGAGCTTCCACTGTAGAAATAAAAATAATATTAGATATAATTACTGATAATAGATGTTTGTTTCACCGTACACTTCAATTTCGCTTCAAAAAGAATAAAACAATTCAATACTTTATATATTTGATCCACTCTGCGTCGAACGTGGGTAGACGAGATTTCATGTAACCTTGCTCTGCGCTCTTGTTGCCCACCATTTCTTTCATCACAAGTGGATAATCGCCCTCCTTGGAGTATATCGGGTGCATGGTCCAACCAACGTTGAATTGAAAAGACGTTTCCGCAGCATCGACGGAGTCAGCATTTTTCGGCATATAGGCGCTTAAATTGATCAGAACACCAACTTCGCCATTATATTTCTCCTTAAATTCACTCTCGTAGATCCTATAGGCTCTGGCATGCGATTTCAACACGTTATGTATGCACAAGTACTCGCCGAATCCATGTAGAGTTTTACCAGGAGCGTGTATACCAAGACTGTAGCCATTTTTACAAATAGCGATGGGCTCGTTTATCGGGATGATTTTCTTCACTTTCGATCCATATTCGCGGAATACGACTCTCGCGTAATCGCCGAACCAGTCGACCATTTCACTGTTCAACCAGCCTCCCATGTCTTCAAGAACTTGCGGATGGTCCCAATGGTAAATGGTCAATACTGGTTCGATGTTGTTTGCTATGAGCTCGTTGATCACATCATGATAGTACTGGACGCCATCCTTGCTGATGTTGTTCGCGAAACCCGTCGGCAGGATTCGTGTCCAGCTCACGGAGAAACGATACGAATTGAACTGTTGAAATGTAAGAAGAAAATTAGCTGGTTTTGTTACTATCTATCGGCAGTTTTGATGACCAAATAGCAGTGGTGACTGGTACTTTGATCCCGAATTTCATGAGTCTAGCAGTCACGAATAGTCATGGATTCTGGATTTCCATGGACCTAATTGGGCTGTTAAAATAGTAAAGTCTAAGTTAGGAGATTGATTTGTGTAAAAGGGATACGTAGTTACGTGAAGATTTATAAGATTTCTTCTCATCTGAATTTTGACGCGAATCAAAGCAGTATTGAAATAAATTGGACACTATATGAGAGGCTACAATAGAAGTTCGATACAAACAATGTCATTGATTTAGATTATTCAATTTATTACGGTACTTCTATTGTGCTAAATGTAGAAAAGTTCGAGTCGTATAGAGTTGCGTTAAATTATACTGGAAACTGAAACGTGTCACTCGAACATGAAGCTTTTTAAATCGAGCAACAACTGGCACGTTCTGAGCAACTCCGTTACTTAGAAGTGACGTTTTGACATATGTAATTCCGTGTAAGTTGAGTGATTTACGTACAACAAATTCGAGTATAATTTCAAAGGAGGATGTTTCATTCCTTTCCTATAATATTCAACAATTACAACACGTATCCGGTATAATTAATTGCTATCAAGAGTTACCATTTTGTTGTACATTGTTATAAAATTACTCCTTATCTACTTAGGGTTTCAATCTGATCAAGATACATTACGTATACGTATACAGCACTCATTATATTGATTCTACTGTATAATATGAATGAATCCATTATTCATGACATGTTATGATATATATCAAAACAATTTTGCACATTTAAGTTAAGAAATAAATTCAACCAATTACATCACCAAAAGTTTTATAAAAAATTACATATTATTAATTAATAGAACATGCAAATAGAGATACAAGGGATCAAAGGAAACAGTTCAACCCAAAGCTACAGGGCTGCAAGTAGAATAAGCATCTTAGAGACTATAGTAAACAACGCATTTGTACAAAAATGAAGAGCAAAAATAAAAATACCACTGCTATTAGCAGAGTATTACGATATATTTACCCCAAGCTTCTTCAGAATAGCAACATCCTCTTTGTATTGATAATAAGAGTTTGCAGCAACATCTCCCGTGTCGTTGTTGTAAACGCGGCCTGTACCATCATGAACGAATCGATCCCAAGTACTTTCTCCTCTACCTATGTTTTCAACGTGAAAGGAAAATTATTTGAAGAATTCACAGATTTGGAAGTCAGAATTAAAATTTGATCAACCTACCGCTCACATTCCAGGCACCTTCTATTTGATATGCAGCTGTCGCAGCTCCAAAGAGGAAGTTGGGCGGGAATTTCAAATATTCGTCCTTATCTTCTGCATCTTCAGCACATGCAGAGCTAAAAAAGAAGGAACTTTTAAAAAATGATCGACGATTCAACGAGAAATCTCCGTTTGAAGAACTGTATTGGATCGATCGTCGAAGAGTCGATCGTCACGATTGTAAATGGAAAATTTATTTATTTACTGAATTTTCAGTAACGTAAAAGTGTTGAATGTCAATTCTTTGAAACGCAGCTAAGTGTAAAGCAGAGAAAAAGGTAAATAAAATTGCTTGTTTAAAAGTACAGATTATGAAAATATCGATCGATAGAACGATTGATTATCGAAACATTGATTAATGTCATTCGTAAGAAAGATTAAAAAATAAAAATTGGAACTGAAAAAAATTTGATATATTTTCATTTAGAAACTTTGTTTCTGCTTAACATGAACTTAACATTAATATTGGAAAGATTTTCTTAAAGAAGAATAGAAAATTAAGTACTCACATTGCAAGTAGAAGAAGAATGCTGGATCCCAGCGAGAGCGTGGCTGACATGTCTGCTTGAAAACTATAAATGCATCCAAAATTCTTACAGCTTGTTTATATACTTAACATGTTGCTTTCATATGTTATCGAATCTTATCGATAATATGTAGTTCTTGAAATGTTTGTATATCGCGTACCTATTCATCTTTTTAGTTAATTGAACGTTTAAGGATCTTATCAATATCTTCACATAATCTCAATATCTAAATAATCTTCACATTATTTTTCAAATAATTTCTTATCAATTTACTTTATTTTATCAGTCTTTGAAACATTTTATAATATCTTTTTAATAATAACATTTTTAATACTGTAAAACGCCTTCAGACATATACATATATATTTTCTATACATATATATATATATATATCTAGACAACTTATATTAAACTACGAATATTGAAAAAGACTATGAATTTTTATGCATGTGAAGTATACTACTCATACTAATATTTAACATCTTGTTATCAGCATAAATTTACCAATAACTTTAACCAGTAACTGACGTTCTTTTGATAAAAAATTTCAAGTTTATAAACTTTACGTAAAAGACCAATTTGCGTGTGACACTAACGTGGTGTCACAGGACACTAACATTTGGCCTACGTTTGATTATACATACGTTGATAGCCACCGGACGTGAAGGTGTTACGTAAGTGAGAGACATGGCAGATAGAAACAAGACAAACGGACGCGTTTAAGAGGCATTCGCCGAAACGCGTCGTTTCTCCGTTCGAAATACCTCGAGAAAAATCATTCCAGCGGGTAATACGTATCCTGACAGGTAATCTCCGCGAAACATTCGGCTATAAGGTTATATAAGCTGGATAGAAAAATACGCGTGGAGGTACGAAAACTTTGTTGTCGCGAAGATACCACCTACCGCCTCCCCTTCGCCGTTCTCCATTTTGTTTCTCGATATCCCGATACGAAATACGTTGTACGTTCGCCGTGCCGTGCACAGGAGACGCAGCTTTACGGCAGTTTGCAAAGAAAGTGGATCACAGGGTATTCTCTTCGGCAGAGGATAGGGAACATTATACGAGTGACAGTCGCCTATCACTGGAAGAAATCGGGTCCGCCGTAATTCCGTCATGCGAACGACAGTCATTCGAACGTTGCACGTGAATGCGGCCTGCACGTGATCCAGACATACGCAATCAAAGTCGATTGCGGGTCATTTTTTCTCTAGTTAAATAGATGAATGTCGTCGATTATCTTTAGAACTTCGAGTGCTCGACAAACTTTTATGACATTTTATATTTTTCTGTCAGGGTGTGATAAAATGAAAAGAAACATATCACAGGAATGACTTTATAAACAAGATGTTTGGAAATTAAACTGGTTGGCACCATTTTTCCAAAAGTATCTTAATTTTTGTATTGGAGTTAGTGATCAGTATATATTCAATTCTTTCAATTGCTTGATCCTACCCTTCTCCTTCTCGTTATTCACAAATTATTAATAGTTCGCGAATGTTTATGTGCATTTACATTTTCGCGAATACAACTAGAGAAATACAACGTAAGTAGAGATGTATCCCACCTAGTGAACGTAAGGTTCACTACAACAGATATTATAGATACTTCGGATATTCTATATATTTAACAATGGTATGGGGAACTGAGTGATAGAAAAATTCGCATAGTATACAGAACTATAGGAGCGTTCTCAAATTTTCTTTCGTGGAAGAAACTTTATTACATAAATAGTTTTTCAATACTGTATCAAACATGGTAATCACGATAACCATAAAATATACGAATTCAAAGGTTTGGATCGTTTTATAGCTATGAGACGAAGTCTTATACTCGTAAGATACTCCCTACAATGCATTGGGTCGGCAACTAAGAGATTGCGGATTTTGTCAATACCATCTAATGGCAAAGTCCGCAATCACTTAGTTGCCAACCCAATAATATCGGATGGCGAGCGAACTTATTACACAACCTAATATAATAGATGGCCCTTTTTCAAATTTCTTTCTTAGCATATCGCGAAACAGTTGAATTTTATTGATAAAATAAATCTCACCGTAATTCGATAAATCTGTTACATTTATCAGAGTAACTGACGTTTTGTTAAAATCTGTTCCTCCACAACGGGAGATTTTCGTCCGATGTTACCGGCGGCGTCTCGATGCCGCTAAAGGAAACGCGATGGAATTTTCTGCACTGACGTACATCTCCGACCTTCTTAATTGAAATATGATTAAGAAATGTTGCCGCGGCAGCCAGAGCTTTCCCATTTTGTTAATTGTCTCAGCTAATTCACCTCTTTCTTGCGGATAATGCGGTAAAAACGTTTTCGTCGTGTTTCGGGTCAACACGGAGAAATGTTCGATAGATAAAGTGCTGCCGATTGGCTATGTACGTATAAACGATTCTTTGAACTCGCGAAACTTTCAGATAGAATTTTACGATACCCTTTCCTTTCGCAACTCGATTGTGACGAGAAATTGATCGTGGAAAAATTTTAAAGAGGCTCGGTGATAGCAGAGTACGAATAATTAAGCATCGAGCGTTAATTAAAAGTACTTCTTACCGATACAACGTTAAATTGCGAAGAAGCGGTAAGATCTTCTTATGTGGTCGATTTGCTAGGAAAACGACGCAGAGGAAAGTTGAATATTATAAGTTTCTAGTAAAACAATCGTTTGTTGATATACATATTAGATCGCGGATTACTTTCACAACGCAGCAGGAATTATTATAGTTTCGCTAAGGTTTACGATATTTCAAATTATTGGAATTTTATTGTATTACTACAATGTAATATTGTAAATTGTAAATTTGTATGTAAATTGTCTCGATATTATGTTTGGAAAATTGTTTTTTATGAATAACCGTTAAATAATTTAAAGAACGTAAAAACACGCGTATATTATCGAAATTTTGTTATTAAAATGATAAAAATGTCGAAGTGATGCGGCAAATAAGATATTTAATTCATTGGCAGAGGATAGTAAAAACAAAATGATATATTCGTTGTTCATTAAATAAATCTAACGAGTGGAAATTTATTATCGAATCAGGTACTTTCACTCCATGATGGAAATAATTAATCGAACAATCAAGAAATTGATCTACGACAATAAATTTGAATACAATATTTTTGTCTAACTGATTAAACTTTTCTAAAAAATTTACATAACCCAATATCTTAACAAGTAACTACAAGGCTTACTCTGTTCTACTTATCCGTTATCATTTATTAATTGAGATATTGACCAACATGAAGCACAAATCAAATAATTTTATGTGTATCGCGATAACGAGGTGCGATGTTGTAAGTGTTGTACGTATTATCGCGTTGTTTGGACAAATGATCAAACTTGAAGATAACATTAATCCTGGCTTTATTTCCCGATTACCGTAAGCATTGGTTGTACTCGAAATTCCACTTATCGTAGGCCAATACGTTCGTATAGGACAGCAAAACTGTATTCTATGTCGTCGTTGAATTTATGTTTACGTATCCTCTCTACGTACTGTTCAATCGAAAATTTATATCGAACAAATCACGTGAGCACGATTGATAGAATGACGAAAATGATAAATCGAATAAACGAGGAGAATAAATCAAATAAATGTGGAAAACGAAATGGGACAGAGTTGAAACGAAATAGAACTGTCGTTGAATGATTAAAAGTAAAATAGATGTCACAATACCACGTTGCAACCACAACAGATACATTCGTTGTATATTACGACGCTGAATATTTGAAGTAACTTTTAAAGAGTATCACCGCTTCCATGCCACGAGACTTTCAGTAGAATTCGTAGACCGTAACATTTTTAGGGAGGAAAATTATTAATGCACCAGTAAGTTTATCTAAAGTTAGTGAAATATAAAGTTTTTCCAAGTTATTCGAGTTTTTAAAAGGAAATTCCGCTGTTAAAACGTATTTCAAAAGGGTGCTTCTGCATTCTCTGTCTACCCTTTCTTGCCTAATAATAAAAATATTCGTAAACGTTATCGTATAAAAAGTTGAATCGATTCATTGCGCAATTATAACTTAATCACGAATATGTGTTTTGAAATAATATATTACAAGAACAGAATTCCCTCTTTTTCGTGAATTTCATTTTACTGGATGTAGTCTCTTTTCCTTCCTATAAAACTTCCTATTGAATATTTTTCGAAAATAAATTCATTTTTCTTTCCTTATGAATCACTTTTCAGAGCCTCATAATCTTAAGATGTATTTTTGCTTAAAATCTGTTGCTAAAACCTAGCTACATATATAGTAAAGACACACCTAAAGAAGAAGAATTGCAGATATACTAACATGTATCCTAAAGAGAAAACATGAATCGTAGTTGGGTGTTTTGCGACTTATACCCATGATATAAAAAATCAAGAGAGATTGCTTGCATCTTATCGACACATTCAATGTCGACTAACACGCTGTCTTCTTCGCTTTGTGTCTTGAAAGCACATCCACCGACTGCGGATTATTATCCATTTATGAGAGATTTAAAAGTGCAAAATTGCATAGAATACACATAATACGAAAGAATGTCTAAAATATCTAAAGTATAATGATTCCTATAATATTACTTGACCAATTAATATTATCTACTATAAACTTGGCTTATATAACTGCACATCGAACGATTCATAACATAATTGAACAATTAAAGCAAATTCAGAAATCGATTTACATTACACTAGCTTTTCGTTCTTTGATTATTTACATATTAAAGTAAGAAATATTTTTCATTCGAAATACCTTTTGGTATTTTAAAGACTTTCACAAAATTTGATAATCGATGCTGATTAACAGGTAATAGCTTTTAACGTAAAATCACGAAACCGCAATTTCTTATGAAACAGTTCACAATAACGTACATTTTTTAGTACAAGTAGACACTCGAGACTGGACGGTATTACCGAGAAACTAAAACTAAACAATCTCTCCTTGAGGCTCTACTTATATGGATATCTACATATGTATGAGTATACGCGTCTCTCTCACTGGCGCACGCTGACCGAACAATTCTTCAGTGGAAATTGCCTAACAAAGATTATATTCTACTAAGTTTTCAATAGTTCCTTCCTGGTAAACGAAACTATGACTCAGTAGTTTATAATATACATATATATCGCTTCCCTTTCGACAATATGTTGTGCAAAAATAGTTAAAAATACACACATTCTGATACAGTATGCTACAATGCCTCACGTAGTGAATATATATTTCATATTGTAATATATTGCATATACATTGTAATAATTGAAATGAATTAGAAATAATACAAATATATGATTCCATTTAAAAATGTATGTTGAAATAAGAAATTGAAAGATGAGAATTTTATGAAAAATCTTAAATAAGTATATTAAATTATTTAAAATATTTCGAACAAATGCTAAAGTAAATTTCGAACGAAGAAGATGAGATTGAAGAGACTATAAATTTGATCAGTATTATATAAATCAGTATTATATAGTGTACAAAATACTATTAATATTCTGGACAGGATTGTAAAATGTATATAGATATACAAGTGCGTGAGTGATTTCCAATGAATAATTTAACGTGCAATGCTCGACAAGATCGTGCGGTATTATACATACATTGTAATGAACAGGAATTTTGTTTGTATCGATCATAACATTTAGTGGCTATCTGTACGTGTAAAAGCTGACGTTCGATCGGTATCTGATTTTCTCCATTATCGAGTTCTTCGATATATATCAAAAATATTCCGTGGAGAATTTCCGGAGATACGAGAAATGGGAACTTTTATAGTTTCAATTTATCAGTAGACAGAATAAAATCTATTGATTTGAGAGTTTCAAAGTGAGATGTTTACTTTGAGGAAAAATATGTATGACCATCATTATGATTCCTTCGTTCAACGTGAGTTTCGTGATAACTACATTTTTAAGATTATACCTTTCTATCTTCTATTTACGATATCCGTGACATTTTAAGAACTTTATAAAATACGCGTCTAGTATTAAACAAGAAACGTTTAATTAGTCACCAGTTTAATCTGCCATACAAATATTATATTAAACTCTACTTTAGTAATTTTTCATTGCAATCACAATGAAATGTACTTACATAATAGTATCATAAATTCTGTCCATAATAAGAATAACTTCATATAGCAGTTACATTAAAACGACGAGTAATCTTTTAATACCCTTTAGTCGCATGCTACGTTACAGTACAAAAATTCTCCAAATGGCCATTTTTAGCTTGCACAAGCTACTTCCTCCGACCATTTAATTATTTATCTATTGTTATACGTGTTACGTCGCGTAGGACATTTGCACGCCATCCCTCGCTACCTGGCAGCCAACGGTCAACCTACAGCCATCCCGATTCTCAATAGACCCAATGACCCACCATAAAGACATTAGCCTTTAGCTGCATTGTCTCCACACATGTTGCCAGTCTAATTGCGTGTCTGGAGAATTCTCTAATTCGAGAAGTATTTGCAGTTTATGGCTGGGTCTTGGAAAGGTCTTTGAGTTTATTAAGCGCTCTTAAGAATCACGGAGAAAGCGAACAGTTATCAGATGGGAAAAACCCAAAACAAGTCCATCATAAAAGGCTGTTTTTCCCATCTGGAGCAGAGGCCACCGCCGCTCTACGTTGGTGGGAATCTTCTGCATATTCTGGTCATTAGAGTGGGTCATCACCAATCGGCATCGCGGATCGTTACCCTCACTTCCTGGACGAAAAGTGTGAATAACGAATCCGCGTTCTTCGGTCAAAGGATACACCCACACCAAGCTTTCCTCCGAGACACCTTAAGGGCAGCTCGGCAGTCTTAGTCGTAGTCAAGTCTCGTTCGAGTCGGATTCTAACTCTCATCCCAAGTCTCCTCAATTCCGAGTCCAGTACAATTCTCGGGAGTTCCAGTTCAACATTCATCGAGCAAGTGGTCAAGCAGTCATCACCACGTCGCACTCGGTCAAGCCATCATCCAGTGTTCGGTTGAATACATCCAGTCAACGCAACGATACCATAAGAGTCTCAGGTCGTACTCTCAC